>NW_017976763.1:0-1034 GCF_001876935.1 Asparagus officinalis
ATGTCGTTCATGGATGGATTTTCTGGGTATAATCAAATCAAGATGCATCCAGATGATGAAAAGCATACAACATTCAGAACGCCCATTGGCGTCTTTTGTTATACCGTTATGCCTTTCGGTTTGAAGAATGCCGGTGCTACATATCAACGAGCAAAATGCTACGTTGATGACCTGGTCGTTAAGAGTCGCGATAAAAATGACCACATTAACGATCTGAAGACGATGTTCGAGCTTATGAGAACTCATCAATTGAAAATGAACCCGACGAAATCCTTCCTTGGAATGTCCAGCGGTAAATTCCTCGGGTTTGTTGTCACCACAAAAGGTATTCATATTGATCCTGATAAGGTGAAGGCAATACACGAGCTACAACCCCCGAGAAATCTTAAAGAACTCAGAGGGTTGCAAGGTCGATTGGCATATATCCGTCGGTTTATATCGAATCTCTCCGGAAAATGTCAACCGTTCTCTAAACTTGCGAAGAAAGGCGTGTCATTTATTTGGGATGAGGTATGTCAGAAAGCATTCGAAGATATTAAAACATATCTAGCGAATCCACCTGTCCTCGTTGCACCGAAATCGGGCAGACCATTTCTGATTTATGTCAAAGCGACGAGCCATTCGTTAAGTGCATTACTTGCACAAGACGACGATAACGGTCACGAACAAGCGGTATATTATCTAAGTCGCACATTGGTAGGAGCTGAATCTCGTTATCCAATGATCGAGAAGGAATGTCTTGCCTTGGTGTTCGCAATCCACAGACGATTTATGTCATTTCCAACATAAACCCCGTCCGAGTGTTCATGACCCAACCGGCTTCCATGAATTGGCGGTTGGCCAGATGGGCTTTACTCCTATCGCAATATGACTTGTACTTCAAGCAACAGAAATCTGTTAAAGGACGAGCTATTTGCGATCTTCTGGCGGAGAATCCTACGAATGAGGTAGTCGAATTGTACGATGATCTGCCAGATGAAACTCACGAAGTTAATACCACATCACATCAACAAGTGTGGCAATTGTACTTCGAT
>NW_017976764.1:0-1034 GCF_001876935.1 Asparagus officinalis
AGATATTTTACATATCCATGCACTCTCCCTTTCCTTCAAAGGTCTACAGACACCTCCATATATATATATATATCAATTCCAATTCTTGTTGCGGATAAATGCAAACCTTGACAGTTCAAAAAGATAATGCAATAAATATGGAATGGAATGTTACCGGTATGAATATTGTAAGGCAAAGAATGATGGTTGTAGGATGCCATTTACTAATTTGCATGACAACTATTTGTAAGGACCTTATTGACAGTACTATATGTTTTAGGTATGGAGGACAGCAAGGAATGAGACTAAGCAAAGCAAATATATGTGGACTATTGACATCTAAATCTATTTGGGGTTGAAGGTGCACCTAAGATTTTAATAGGCATAGTGTAAGTTTATAAGCTAAATGAGTTCTTTTTTTCATATATTATCACTATCCAGAGTCTATACCGTCATTAATGACTAAATTAGCATTCAAATGTGAGATGCATTTCCAAGCAATCATTAATAGATAATGTTTGTACTAATCGGATAGCCTCTTTTATTGAGATCAAGAAATTGTTAGCTAATTATTCTTTCTTGTCTAAGGCTTTAAGCAGCTTGGTTATGTAAATCAAAGAACATGCCATCCATTTCACGTACAATTAAGTCTAGATTAAGAATTATCAAGCTTAATTAGCTACAAAATACATAAATCTTTGAATAACAACACTGAGATAAAAGACTGATTATGCTTTGAAATTGTAGATAAAAGACTCACTTTGATTTCTGAGCAGCGGCGGCGATCTTTGGGCGGCGGAAAAGAGGGGAGAGCGGAGGAGCCGACGGCGCCGAAGGATAGGGTTTTGAGGGGGGAGAGCGGAGGCGGCGGTGACGGCGGCGATCTCCGACCAGCAGTGACGACCTCCGAGCGGCGGTGGCGGAGATCTCTGAGCGGCGGCCAAGTCGCAGCTTTGATTTGGGGATCTTCGAAGAGGGGAGAGAGCGGTGGCGGAGGCGGCGATCTTCGAGCGGCGGCGGCGATCTTCAAGCGGCGGTGGCGGCGATCTTCGAGC
>NW_017976765.1:0-1034 GCF_001876935.1 Asparagus officinalis
CGTTCACCCGAATAACGTTTACACCTCACAATAAGCACAATACAAAGTGTTTGTTCTCTACAATGGATGGGAACGAATTATGAGCTCACTCTCTAAGTTACACAATCCCACAACCTAATTATACTATGAATGTAAATACAATAAGCTCAATGATTGTGTATGTGTAAACAAAGAGAAAATAAAATCAACTAAACTCAATATGAACACTAGCTTAATAAAATGATAATCAAACAATATAAAATATAAAGCTAGATTGAGTTTAGAAAACTTCTCAATAGATAACAACAGGTGGAGGGAGAAGAGTTGGATGCTCAAACACCAATAGATGATCTCCTCAAGCTCTTGTGAAATTGATTTCACAAACTCAAACTCTCAAATGCTTAAAAGCTTCTTAAACAAACTTAAACAACACTTAAACCCTTGTTAAACTTGTTTTAAAAACTTCTTTTGATTAGTTGAAGAATGAGAGCAAGGGGGTATATATAGCCACCCAAAACCTCAGCCAAAAACCCTAAAGGAAAAGACCAAAGAGCCCAAGAATCAGAAATCTGATTCTGTACAAATATAGCCGTTACAATGTTATGGGTCGACTCATCACTGTTCATGAGTCGACTCATAACTAGCCGTTACAAGCTAAAAACAACTTATGGGTCGACTCATAAAATCCATGAGTAAACTCATCATGCATGGGTCGACTCATGAAGTCATATGTCGACTCAGCAGAAACAAAACACACTTTCCAGCAAAGTTTGTGAGTCGACTTATGACAGGCATGAGTTAACTCAACCTGTCTGGGTCGACTTATGATGTTTATGAGTCGACTCATTAGGAACAAAATGTAAACTACATAACAGTTTATGAGTCGACTCAACACTGTTCATGAGTCGACTCAAGACACGCACACAGTCTATTTTAAAAAGAAATCTAATTTTTAAACCTCTTTTAAAAATAGCAAATAAAATTAAAAAAATGTAAAACTTTGGAAAATGATTTTAGACATGATAGTAAACATGCTACAAAAACTGGTTTTCAAA
>NW_017976766.1:0-1034 GCF_001876935.1 Asparagus officinalis
GATTACAGATCCAAACTACTGTGCGTACCACAGAAGGGTTCTTCATCCCACCGAGATTTGCTTTGGACTAAAAAATAAGATCCAAGCCCTAATTGACTCCGGAGTCATAACGACGAAAGAAGTCGAGTAAAGACGACCATAAAACTCCATTGGGTACACGAGTATAAACTGTTTCCCCTCACTCCGAAAAGTATACGAGTATAAACTGCTCCTCGATACTCCAAAAGGTATATGAGTCTAAACTATTTCCTTTCCTTAACGGGAAGTTCCTGGAGAATCCTATATTCTTAAGGATAACCCGAACATATGACTGAGGATAACGAACTCCTCGTTACACCCAGTTTTGCAAAGAAAGCTGGGGGTGGATAATTCATGTAACGGGAAGTTCCCGGAAGAATGTTAAATGTAATTTTTTTTTAGGGATAACCCGATCATTATGAACAAAGTGATAAACACTAAACTCCTACTGACTGCTGAATACTCTTTTGCTAAGATGAGATTCGATCACCTCTTTAGATCAATCTTCCCTCATAAAATTCCTATTTTGGTCAAACCTTTAAACAATTAGGGCCAAAGCCAAAATCTCCTCTCGATTCGTTCCACAAACCTTTAAACAATTAGGGCCAAAGCCAAAATCTCCTCTCGATTCGTTCCATGAACGAGAGGTCCACAAATTGAACGATCAAACCTTTAAACAGTTAGGATCGTCTTAAATTCCCATCTTGGTCAAAATCTTAAGACCAAAGCCAAAATCCCCTCTTGATTCCTTCCATGAACAAGAGGTCCACCTTCGATTTGCGCAATCAAACCTATAAAAGTTAGGATTGCTTCAAATTTCAATTGATCAAACCTTATTCAGATTCTCTGAATAGAAATCCCACTTCAAATTTCCTTTGTACCAGGAGATAGAATATAAAATTTCTCCTCTCCGATTCCGGGTTTATCTCTACCAACAAATAAGAGATCAGGAGATAGAATATAAAATTCCTCCTCTCCGATTCCGGGTTTATCTCTACCAACAAACAAGAGATCAG
>NW_017976767.1:0-1033 GCF_001876935.1 Asparagus officinalis
TGACATATTAGTATAGTTAAGGGGCTTATATGTAAGATGTATTTTGTAGGGCTTATATAAGCCCATGTTATCTTATCAATGAGATTAGGGTTTTCATATTCTATAGACTTATCCTTCTCGTCGTCACTTCTTTCACTTTTCCAGCAAGCATCTCTCGAGGAGGATGGATTTTAATTGATGGGAATATTTTTTTTTTCTTCCTTTTTGATTTTTCTTGTGGATATTTCCCCTCTTATAATCCTCTCCTAAGACGGAGCCGATCTATCCACCAGTAGCCAAACACCACCAAAACTTGCTGCATGGCAGGTAGCCATGATTTTGTGAGGAAATCTTGCACAAGACCCCCCATTAAAATCATGTTTACATGTAACCTTTTTTTAAGAGATATTGAGATTAATTGTACTGTTCGGGGTTACTACAGTTTATACATAATCCTCTTCTGTCGACTGTTGTTACTCGCCGTGTTGAAGATGTGATTAACCGTGAAATATTGATTATTTATATAAAAGTATAGGCAGAATTATCAACAGCGCTCTCTACTAGTGATCGAGCTAATTAATAAATCCTCGTGTGGGCCTTACAGTGCCTAGGCCTCTCTTATGTCCAAAGAGAGTACTAATTCCTTTGACCCAGTCCTTGATTCAATGTGGAGATGAAAGCAAACCCACGAATTCACGAGTCTATGAAAGCAGCCGTCATAATCCAGATACTTTGTGTGATAAAACTAGGTGAACCATCCGAACACTTAAAAAAATAAAATAAAAAAAGAGCGAATATAACTATTTCCAGTGAAGAATTGAAGATGCAACCCTAGCTAGTGTCTTCATATACATAATAATTAATCAGACCGGGGTGAAGAATTACATCCCTCAGTTATACATCCTCCTAAAAACTGGAGAAGGAAAATAAAAACAGGTGACGTCACGGGTTCTTTTTACGTGCAAGATAATGACCTTTACAAATCAGTAGGGCTGTCCATCCGGGCCGGCCCGGCCCGGCCCGGCCCGGAAAACCGGGCCCGGGCCGGGCAAAA
>NW_017976768.1:0-1033 GCF_001876935.1 Asparagus officinalis
AGGCGACATGAAGACGGAGGTGACGTGCTACGTTATTGATGTCGAACCCTCCTACAACATACTCCTGGGGCGTCCGTGGATTCATGGCAACCGGATCGTTCCATCCACGTTACACCAGTGCTTGAAGTACGTGGACGACTACGAGCGGGTAAGAACGGTAGTGGCCGACAAGCACCCCTTTAAAGGCGTCGAGAACTACTTCGCGGATTCTCTCCTGTACCAGGACCCCGACCAGCCACCGGTGGAAGAACTGGAGAGTGGCAATGAGGCGGACAGCGAGCCTGAATACGGTGACAGCTTAATTCTGAACGACTTTGAGTCAATTGTAATTGGTTACGAGAGTCACCATGTAACCAACGCCGTTCAGGCAGAGAAGCTTATCATGAATGAGAAATCCGACTTTGCTTATTTGTCGTCTTGCTCCTCGTCCGAGGATGACGCACCTAATAACTTATGGTCGACACTCTACAGTGAGTCTTCTCTACACTTGCCGGTATGTTCGTCATACGTCTTCAAGACGCGGCCGATCGAGCCATCGCGAGCTGTATTCGTCGTGCCAGCGCGGAAGAGGTATCGAAAAGACATCATCTTCGGTCGAATCGATCGTCCCCTACGCACGCTATGGGACGAATCTGAGGACGAAGACCCAGCGCCCCAGTTCTCGCAATACAGTCGAGTGGCGAAACGCATAATGAGCGACATGGGGTACGACCTCACTCGCTTGGAGGGCCTGAATTACGGCCGAGGACGTAAGACAGTTATTAAACCCGCCTACGTCCCCAAAGGAAAGCCCTCAAATTACTTCAACAGGACTCGAAGGGGCTTAGGCTACTCCTCCTCCTCATCGGAGTTATGTTTTCACGTCGACGAGGATTCCGATTACGCGTGCTCAGGGGATCAATCGTCAACAACCTCGGCCTGGGACTCCGACGTCAGCGTAAGGGATCTGTTCGATGGTCTTACAGTCAATATGGCCACAGTAGACCCCGCCGGAATGGCGGAGGACGAACAACTTCCACTTTACGACGAAACA
>NW_017976769.1:0-1033 GCF_001876935.1 Asparagus officinalis
TAATGCTGTTTATGCCATCTTTGCTAAAATCAAAGTTGATTGGGCTACTATCTTTATCAATAACATGGCGTCTAAACATACCAAGTTTCTACCGTTTGGTTCCTTTTTCACTCTCATCTTTCAACATTTCAATGTTGACCTTACTAATGAACCTAAGGTTGAATCCACAAGAGATTTCTTTGATAAAGTTTCCCTTTCCAGAATGCAAATATCTCTTGACTCCACACCATCTTCTCACTCCCGTTCTAGAGCCTCGACCTCTTCCACTTCTTCCACTTCTGAGATTTGTGACCGTCTTGATCGCCTTGAGACTCGTGTCACATCTATTCAGAAGGATGTTAGGACTATTCTTTCATACCAGCGTCAGTCTCTCGGGATCCCTTCTAATTCTGAGTCTGATTCTGGTGAGGATTCTGCTGATGGATCAGATGGTGATGGTGATGGTGGTGGTGATGGTGACGGTGATGGTGATGATGGTGGAGATGGTGATGGTGATGATGTTGGAGGAGGTGATGACTGATTGAGTTTCTTCATGTGATGCTTTTATGCTTTCGTCTGGGTTGTAAAACTTGATAACTCTGTTTTATTTGAGTGTAATAACTCTATGATGCTTTGTGGAACAACTATGTATGTGTTTTTATGTGACGTTTTATGTATGATTTGCTATCCCGTGGACAAACCTATGTTTATGCAAAATCATGTTGTTTCTAATGCCTATATGATGTTTTTGTGGCTTATTATGTTGTTTCTTTTATGAATTAATGCCTACATAAAATAACTTTTATGATTTGGTGTGTAGCAAATAAGTTGCTTATCATAAGTCTTTTGCACTGTCTATTTTTTTTTTTTTTTGCACATCTATGATGCCTAAATGATGATTTGTAATTGCTTATGCTAGTTTATCATTTTATGATCAATGCATGGTTAAGACAATAATCATGTTTTGTTACTTGTAATTTTTTTATGCATAAGTTTGCTGGATAGTTGTTGTTTTAGCTCCTGTATATATGCTCTATTGATGTCATCTAGTCTA
>NW_017976770.1:0-1032 GCF_001876935.1 Asparagus officinalis
GAGATTTGGGATATGAATTGTGGCTTTTGTGACTTGTGTTTTAGTTTTGGTTTCCAAACACGACCTAATACCAAGCCCACAATCAAAGTAAAAATGAGTCGATTTTATTATACCAGCCAATATTTTCGATAATGATCGATATATGAGAAACCTCCCCCCCTCCAAAAAAAATATATATAAAACCATAAATATTATTAAGATAAAGTATTTAACCTTTGATATTAGTTGATAGAGCAATATATCGGCCAATATTTCATATATTGCCTATAAGAGTAATATTTAAATGTAATTTAGATATTATTTCATTGATTTTAAATCTCCAATAATTCTACATTATTCTCTTAAAATTTTAAAATTGCTTATAATTTAGATACTAATATAGAATTATAAAGTATTTGAGCTAAATTTAAAAGAATAATCAATTCTTTGAAAACTCTCTCAAGTATGGGGAATGCCTCAAAAAAACACTCAACTAATTTAATTTGACAGAGCCTCCTAAATATAGAGGTGTTGTAGATAACCCCTCTCAACTTTGGTGTGATTTTAGAAAACACCCTTCCACTTAGCATGTCTTATAAAAACTCTCCTGGTCTTTTACACATCTCTTAATAAACCCCCTTAATGTAAAAGACTTAAATAAGTGATTTTGTCAAAATGCCTTATTAAAGAAAGTCATTTTAGTTAAAAGAAACTCTCAACCGATAATAAAAGGATTAGGACCAATTTACAATTCTTTTTACCTATAAATATTTACTTTTTCTTTAATGTAGCAAAAAACCAAGCTAATTCTTTTATGATTGAGGGATATTTTGGTCTTTCCAAATCAAGTACTTATCACATAATGAATTCAACTCAATGATATTGGTTTTGAGGGGTTAATTTTAAAGTTGAGATAGATTAACTATAACACCCCAAATTTGACGAACAAACATTTACTCATTTCAAATAGTTGAGGGGGGGTTAACATTTCCCCCATAGTTGAGGGGAAGTTTTCTAAAATTAACCCTTAAACAAAGCATAATTTAAGACACA
>NW_017976771.1:0-1032 GCF_001876935.1 Asparagus officinalis
ACTAACCGACAGCGCGGGTTAGGCGCAGACTTATCCCTGCTTAGGTTTCAGGATAGAATACCCCAGAATCGAACTCTGATGTCTTTTTCTATGGAAAAAGACTAAACCGGTAGCGTGTGTTAGGCGCAGACTTATCCCTGCTTAGGATTCGGGATAAACTTCCTATTCCTGTGAGGCACATATTTTGGGAGTTGAAAAATGTGATGTCTTCTCTTGGGGCAAAGACGAACCCGAAATGGGAGAGGAAGAATTTTATATTCTATCTCCCGACACTGAAGAAGAAGAATTTTATATTCTATCTTCAGCTGGAAAGGAGACTCGAGGTGTGATCTCCACCCCCAGAATCCGGAAAGGTGAAACTAAGAGTGGGATCTCCACTCCGAGAATCGAAAAGATTCGGATAACCCTAACTGTCGGAAGGTTTGATTACCGAACTAAAGATGAATTTCTCATTTATCAAGAGTGAATTGTGGTTTTGGTCCTAACTATAGGAATCATTGGAGGAATCGAGAGGGGATTTTGACTGTGGTCCTAACTGTAAGAAGGTTTGACCAATTGGGAGGTTTGAGACGATCCTAACTGTAGGAAGGTTTGATCGCTCGATTTGTGGACCTCTCGTTCATTGGGGGAATCGAGAGGGGGTTTTGGTTTTGGTCCTAACTGTAGAAAGGTTTGACCAATTCCGAATATTATGTCCAGACTCTAACAATGAGAGTGTTGAGTGCACAGACGCGGTGAGAATTTGAATGGGAGTTTCTTATTCATCATCTTGCTGTGATGACTGGATTATCCCTAAGAATATACTATATGGATTTCTTTTGGGAACTTCCCGTTACATGAATCATCCACCCCCAGCTTCCTTTGCAAAACCGGGTCTAGTATTGTACTTAGTTGGGTGTTCGGGTTATCCTTAAGGATATATAATTCTCTAAGAACTTCCCGTTACATAAATCGTCCACCCCCAGCTGTAGGCATATAAAATTACTTATAGGTCCCCTAGCATAGCTCGGCACAAACCGACGAACCAACGAG
>NW_017976772.1:0-1031 GCF_001876935.1 Asparagus officinalis
GTAATTGTTTTCTATTTTAACGGGCTTTCTAAGTGACCATTTAATGAGTTTTGGGCCAATGAATCCCAATCCAATTGGGCTTAGGTCATTAAGTATAGAAATACTCAATGGGCTTAATTACTCAGTCAACTTAGACTTTATAAGATAGAATCACCTTGAATTTAAGAGTTTTTTTCTTTTTGGTGCCCATTTTTCGTACTCTTCTTTTATAAGGTTAGTTTTTTTAATATATATATATATGTGTGTAACTATATGTAGTCTGAAAAAATATGTAAATCAAGATAACTTGAAAAAATATTTTTAACTCTAAGTTAAGCATGCAAAAATTTCATTATTTTTAATTAAAAATCTAAGGTAAGACTTAAATAAAGTATACTAGTTGAAAAATCATTTCTTAAGAATTTTATTTGGAGTTATCATAAAAGGTGAACTTGAGTATGTCACTAACTAGGAATTAGAAAATTTAAAATCTATTCATTAGATCAATTATTACTTAACTTTGTTAATTTGGCAAGTGACAATATTTTTATAATTTATTATTATTATTATTATTTTTACTAAAACTAACAAAAGATAAATGCTGAGGAAAAAAAAAATACAAAATACTAACTAGCAAAATATAACAAAGGCTAGCTTACACCCCCATACCCAGACTTTGTAGTGTCCTCAAGGCAAATAATATCTAAAATATCACAGTTTAATAAGTACATGCCGAAATAAAAATCAAAGACTGGGTAAAATAAAAAGAACATCCCTCACTGCTCATCTCCTGATATATCGACATCCACATCATCAGCAACAGCTGCTGAACTCGGTCCTGCCTCATCCTCTCCTGGAAAATCATCTAGCTGAAATGGTGTGATAAAACTATGAAGCTCAGGTGGAGGTCCATCTGTATCTCCATGTTCTCTCTGCCATCCTCTCGCCAAATATCCTAAGGTCTCGGTGGAGTAGCTCATCTAACCATGTATCTCGTGTATATGCCGCTGCATCCTGTGCATCTGAATCTGCATCCTGTCCATGCGACTCCG
>NW_017976773.1:0-1031 GCF_001876935.1 Asparagus officinalis
CTCAGAGTTGCAGTCCGAGTACGCGGTCCGGGCTGCTATGATGGCTGGTCGCAGAGCTGAGCTTGCTCAAAAGCGGAGAAAAGAGCATGCCAAATCTCTTGTCTCAGACGAAGAAGAACTTCTCCCTACGGGTGACGACGACGAGACCTCCGAGGAAGAGTATGTGGATGCAGATACCGGCAGAGGGGATCTCGATACCGGTTTGTCCTGTCTCTTTTAATTTTCCTTTTTCATAAATGACAGCTCTTTTTCATTGAAATGGCTATTGTCACTTTAGGTAGGGCAGCCAATGATCATGAGCCACCAGCTCCTACACACGTTGAAACGTGTGATAGGCCTGCGCATGTTCGACCCGTTGGCCCTCGAAGGGTTGGTGCCCTGAAGAGGAAGAAGACCGCCCATAAGCCCCATGACGGTCAGCGTCCCTATGGAGTAGACCTAGGAAGCACCGCTGATGGAGGAGAAGGTAACATTTCATTGTTTTAAGGTGATTTACCTTTTGGGATTTGTAAGCATGTTTTATGCTTCAGGGTTCTTCGAAGAGGGCGAAATCCCACCGGGTCCAGTGTCTCCTGGACCTGATAACATGGATTGCTTTGTGCGACAGATGTGCGACGCCCTTCATGACGGGTCTTTGGGCATCGATCTAAACATCGATCTCGAACAGATGAATAATGTCGAGCCCACAGTCCCTTATTCAGGTATATCCACATTCAATGTCATTTTCCTCAAGCATGGGGAAGGAAGATTTCCCGTTTTTGCTGAAAGTATCTTCTCGAGCTTTCCTCATCTTTCAACATTCAGGTTACCCTGCAGATGTTGTGATGGAGGGGCCAAGCTCCTCGAAGCCGGATGCCGGCTTATTAGCTGACATGCTGGCTGAGCAGACTTCCAGAGGGACCGAGAGACCATTCTTCGGGAATGATTCATCTACCGGTATATCTCTGCTTCTTCTCCTCTGACCTGATCCTCTATCTGACTAATGAATGAATTATTATCGCAGCGTCAACCATTGGAGTTAGCCCGATATC
>NW_017976774.1:0-4329 GCF_001876935.1 Asparagus officinalis
CTTCCTCTTCAGCACCGGCTGGAGATAAGAATATTAAAATTCTTCCTCTCCCGATTCTCAATTTGTCTTTGCCTTTTAGAAAAGACATGATACTGTTCAAATCCTGGGCCACTCGCATGCCGCGGAATTTTATCCGAAGCCTGAGTAGGCCATAAGTCAACGCCCCTAACACGCGTTGCCTGCGGTAGTCTATTTCCCGTAAGAAAGACGAAGTCTATGTATTCAAAATCATAAGCAACTTTTCCTCTCGTCTTTGCTTTTCAGAAAAGACAGCGGATGAAGTCACGCCTAAAATACGTTTGCGGCGTAGTCTTTTCCCGTGAGGAAAGACGAAGCTCTATGTATTCAAGAATCATAGCACCAAGTCTCGGAGAGTTCGCCTTCTCTAGCCCACTAACGTCCAACATGCGGAAACAGGTTTAGACAATCGCATGCTTACCGCCCGACTCAAACGGTAGTCGGTACAAGTGCTTAATCACAATCCTGTTTGAAGGCCTAGGGGATTCAGCCAAAAAATCCTGAAGTCAACGCCCTAACACGCGTTAGCCCCGGCGTAGTCTATTCCCGTGAGAAAGACGACAGTCTACGTATATCAATATCGTAGCCACCTAAAAAACAGCGTTAACTCTTTAGCTTTTAAACGCTTTCCCATGGAGCGACTTAAAACAATCCGCATACTAGCCCGACTCAAACGCGTAGTCGCCGTATAAGGGCTAATCAAATCCGCTTGAAGAGCTGCGGGATTAGACAAAAATCTAAAGCTCAACGCCTAACACGCCGTCCGCCGGGATAGTCTTATTCTCCGTGAGAAAGACGAAGTCTACGTTATTCAATATCGCTAGCACTAAGAGCCCGTTAACTCTCTTTAGCACAACGTCACATGCGCCGAACGGATTTAAAACAATTCCGCATGCTAAGCCCGACTCAAACGCGTTAGCTCCGGTAAAAGGCTATGTCAAAATCTGTGATGGCGCTGACGCGCATTTGCCAAAAATTCTATGAATGCCGGAGTCATTGACGCCATTCAACTCCACTGGTTGGTCTCGTGACTCGAGCACCCAACAAATTCAGGACAAAAATCCACACATGCCAAGATGAATCAACTTTAACAGCTTGGGCTCCCTGCAACCCCAAAAACCCCATTCCGGGACCGCAGCATGCCTCCAATACCATTAAGAGCCTTAAACTGTGCTGTACTCAGCAAACGTACGAGTATAAACTGGTGTTACATGGCGATCCGGTAAACCCTAGGCCTCTAAGCGTCCGCCTGTCAACGCGCTAACCCTTATGCGCTCAACGCCACAGCCCAACGCGTCTGCAACAAAACAAGTCAACGCTTCGACGCATCCGCTAAAAACCCTAGGGTCAACGCCGGTCAACGCCGTAAACCCTAGGCTCAACGCCACGTCAACACGCTTGCAATCAGATGTTCAACTTCGGTGACCAAAACCCTAATGCGGTCAACCCGGTCAACGCGTAACCCTACGCGTCAACGCGCTAGTCAAGCGCCGCTTGCAAAACAAAGTTCAACGTTAACGCATTCCGCAAACCCTAGGGTGCGACCTGCCGTCACCAGGTGAGTAGCGCGACGGTCGATCGGTGCCTGTCAACCGTAACCTAGCGTCAACGCCCGAGGCCTCAACGCGTTTTGCGCACAAAAAGCCCAACACACGGCGAGCATCCGAAACCCTAAGCCAGCACACTGTTGGCGGAGGTAGGTTCAAAGTCAACTCAATAACACGAGCCAAACTCATTCATCAGCCTGCAGACTCGCAGCCACTCACGACACGGCCAGGACGATAAAACGCGAGCCATCACAGCCGCCGCGTAAGAACCTCGCGCTATGTCGTCAAAGCATACCGGATAGCAGCGAACATACGAAAGAGTCAAGATGTTTTGAAGCTAAAACTACCGCGCACTGCAAGCGCCAGCACAATCACATCAAAGTATTCAGCCTCTTCTATAAAAGACGAAACGGAGCTCCAGGCAAACAAACTTTGCAGAAGTGGGGCGTATCTGTAGCATCAAAAAGTGCCTACTAGCTTTCCTCCACAACGGCTTCAGTGTTAAACGAGCCCGACGATGCCGACGTCAAAACCACAATGCCACCATTGAGCTAATCGCACCGTCGACTAACGACTGCAAGTGAATCGACTTTAGCTACTTATGAGCGGCATAGCCGACTTCGGAATCACGAAGACCCGCCCGACCAATCCGCGGAATACCCGGGCACTAGTTCTCGAATAAGACAACCCCTCATGCGCCTCGCCACTTCTACAGACTAATCCAATCACCAGAGCCCAGCACGTCAAACTTCTTCGTCGCGCATCCAACGCACCCCGGATCACTCAAATCGAATCCGGACGACGACAATCAACCGCGAGTCAACGGCGGAACACTCCAAACAGGTCTTGGCCAATAGCCCTGCCAGCACACCCCCCTAACTGAGTGTCTCGGCCCACAACCGCAGACACCCCAAGCACGGGGAGTTGCTGTCTCGGCGTGGACGCAGACACCCATGGCGGCGGCATTTGTCTCGGCCATTGGCCGAGACACCCCATGGGCGCGGTGTCTCGGCCATGGCCGAGACACCTCCAAAGCGGCTGTCTCCGGCCAATGGCCCGCAGACACCCCAAGGGTGTCTCGGTTTGGAGCCGAGACACCCCCCTAGGGGTGTCCTCAACCAACCCCTACCCCTTCCCTTTTCTATAAATAGGCCCCTAGGGCCTCCATTCTCTTGCGCCTTGGTTTTGGCGCAGAGAATTTCAGATCTGAGAGCTCTAGCCTATTGAGCCATCTGAAAATCCAGAGAGGAGCGGCGAAAGCCCTGCCCGGCAGCGAACGGAGTCGGGGTTTTCTAAGAGAGCGCAAGCCCTGCCGGATCGCGACGCAGTGAGCGAGCCTTCTGCAGCCCAAAGGAGCCCCTCCTTCTTCATTCCCCTTTCTATTTTTCCTTAGTGTTCCCCCCTTAGCGGTCGGTTACTACAGCTAGGAGCGAATTATCTCGGATTATCCGCAGAATAGACCCTGTAAACTTCTAGCATCTCACACAGCATCGACGCAAGTTCAGGAGTTCTAAAATCCCCGGAATAGCAACGAAACTCTGCCCGATTTTTTCTCGCGCACCAGATCTGAGCTGCCCCGCGGTCGATGGTCCACGGATATCACATCCCCGCTCACAGGCCAAAAGCACCCACGCAAGCCAAGAGCATGACAAACAGATCTTGCGTTTGTTTGAAAGAGTGTTATCTATTTTGTTTTCATTGTGCTACCAAGCTCTTATAAAAAAGGCTATCTTATTTCATTGTAACGATTGAAGTTGTAATGAATGCAGCAATGAATACAGCAACTTTTTCCGCAAACAAGGGACCTATAAGCAATTTTATATGCCTACACCTTCCTCGCCATGTTAGCCATTAGGTGCGCAATGGAACTCTCACGTGACTGAAGCTCACGCCCGATGGAAGATCTCAGGTCACGCCACTGCGCCATCCTATGCTCCAACTCAGAGGACACGAAAGAAGAAGCCCCGGTAACCTCCAGTTCCTTCAGCTCTCGTATCTCTGACTCCAGGGCGGCGAAATCAGCAGTGAAGGAATCAGCCAATTCCGGGTATCCTTCTTCCCTCATCATCGTCATGTGGCGAGAGAAGGAACGCCGGAACTGATCAAAGCCGCCTCCTCGGTGAAGAAGCTTCTCGATCAAGCCATTATAGAAGGCGGTGAAGAAACTGAGGTCCGTACGGAAAGCCTCCCTGTCAGGATCAGTATCGACCAAAAGGCTACGGACACGTTCGTACAAGGAAGATCGAGATCCTACAAGCAACAACATGGAAGCTCAGTGGATTATCGAATATGAAAAGGAAAGTCAAAAGGCAAGTTCTGAGCATACCGATGCCAACGGACGTCCCCTCGGGTTGAGGTCCGACGGGCTCTGGGACAGCAGCAGAAGAGGGTACGTCAGCCCCTGCAGGCAGATTGCTCGCACCACTCGGCAAAGACGGGGAGGCTCCACTGCTATGAAGACTTTCAGCCCCGGGAACTGTAGTAGTATCAGGCCCAACGCCTGGTCCTACAGTGACACTCCTATGTTAACCAAACGGAAATTTGGGTAAGTAAGGAGAATCGGGATAAGAAAATCGTATGCATACCTGCAATCCCCCCGTCCTCAGATGCAGCCGGGATGCCAAGAGTCATGAGAGTATCGGCCCAAGCGGCTGGTCCTATGATGGCATTCTCTTATTAGTCAAAAAAAAAAATATAGACGAATAAGAAGGATTGGGATAGTACAGTCATCTGCATACCTGCAGATCCATCATCCGTAGGCATT
>NW_017976775.1:0-1030 GCF_001876935.1 Asparagus officinalis
TTTCGCTAACCGCCAATTCATAGAGGCTGGTTGCGTCATAAACACCCGTACTGGATTAACATTGAAAATAACGTAAATCGTCTGTCCAACCAAGTAATGCCGCATCCTTTGCATCGCGAATACCAATGCGAGGCACTCTTTCTCGATCATCGGATATCGAGACTCGGCGCCTATCAAGGTCCGACTTAGGTAATAAACTGCCTGTTCATGACCGTTATCGTCGTCTTGTGCTAGCAAAGCACTTATCGAGTGGTTCATCGCCTTGATGTAAATCAAGAACGGTTTACCCGATTTCGGCAGGCGTCATCCCAAATACGTTTTGATACGTTTTGATATCTTCGCCAGATACGTTACACACCTTTCTTGTTTAGCTTAGAGAATGGTTGGCACTTCCCAGAAAGGTTTGAGATGAACCGCCGGATGTAAGCTAGTCGCCCTTGCAGTCCTCTAAGCTCTCTCAGATTTCTAGGAGGTTGCAGTTCGTGTATCGCCTTCACTTTGTCTGGATCAATATGTATACATTTAGTGGTGATGACGAATCCAAGAAATTTTCCGCTGGACATTCCGAGGAAGGATTTGGTGGGGTTCATCTTCAGTTGGTGACTCCTCATGAGATCAAACATCGTCTTCAAGTCCTTGATGTGATCTTCTTTGTTGTGACTTTTTACAACCAAATCATCAACGTAGCCTTGATGTGATCTTCTTTGTTGTGACTTTTTACAACCAAATCATCAACGTAGCATTCGACTGTTTTCCTGAGATGTTCTTGGAAGATCTTAGTCATCGCTCGTTGATACGTGGTGCCTGCATTCTTTAGACCGAATGGCATCACCGTATAGCAAAAGACACCGAGGGGCGTTCTGAACGCTGTATGCTTCTCATCATCTGGGTGCATCTTGATTTTGTTATATCCTGAAAACCCATCCATGAAAGACATCCTTTCAAATCCGCATGTATTGTTGATAATGACATCCGTGATCGGGAGAGGAAAGTCGTCTTTTGGGCATGCCGTATTCAGGTCCCTGAAGTC
>NW_017976776.1:0-1029 GCF_001876935.1 Asparagus officinalis
ATCAGGGAGTACATCGATGTGTTCGCCTGGAATTACGAAGATATGCCAGGACTCGACCCAAACGTAGCAATACATCGTCTCAATATTAAGCCGGATGTCAAGCCTATCAAACAGCAACAAAGACGGTTTTGTCCGCAAATGATGGAGGCAATCGAGGCCGAAGTTAAAAAGCTTATCGATTCGGGTTTCGTCAGGGAAGAGCAACATCCCGAATGGCTTGCCAATATCGTCCCAGTCCTTAAGAAGAATGGGAAAATCAGAATTTGTATCGATTTTAGAGACCTGAACACTGCATGTCCCAAAGACGATTTCCCTCTTCCCATCACGGACGTTATTATTGACAATACGTGCGGATTCGAGAGAATGTCTTTTATGGACGGGTTCTCTGGTTATAATCAGATAAAGATGCATCCAGATGATGAAAAGCATACCGCGTTTAGAACACCCCTTGGTGTTTTCTGCTACACAGTTATGCCCTTCGGCCTAAAGAACGCGGGTGCCACATATCAAAGAGCCATGTCAAAGATTTTCCAAGAGCATCTCCGAAAGACTGTCGAATGCTACGTGGACGATCTAGTCGTAAAAAGTCGTGACAAAAATGATCACATTAAAGATTTAAAGACTATGTTCGATCTAATGCGGACTCATCAATTGAAGATGAATCCTACCAAATCATTCCTCGGAATGTCCAGTGGCAAGTTTCTTGGATTCGTCGTCACCACCAAGGGTATTCACATTGATCCTGACAAAGTGAAGGCGATTAACGAATTGCAACCTCCGAGAAACCTTAAGGAGCTCAGAGGACTACAAGGACGGTTGGCTTATATACGTCGGTTCATTTCGAATCTTTCGGGAAAATGTCAACCCTTCTCCAGACTTACAAAGAAGGGCGTATCATTCGTATGGGACGACGCTTGTCAAAAAGAGTTCGAGAGTATTAAAGAATATCTCTCAAAACCCCCCGTACTCGTTGCACCGAAATCGGGCAAACCGTTCTTGATTTATGTCAAGGCGACGAGCCACTCATTA
>NW_017976777.1:0-1029 GCF_001876935.1 Asparagus officinalis
CTTTCCGTTGAACGGCGTGAAGTTGATCAGGTTGAACTTCGCCGGATACGGGATCGAATCCCACCTTCTTGGGTAAGGACACGGAATGCCTGTCCTCTTCACCTCCCGAACAGACATCAGGGCTTCGATTTTTCTTTCGAGCTCCTTCATCTTTTCGGCCTCACCCATATCCTGTTTTGGACGAGTTTCGAGAGGAATCATACGGCTACCCCCAGTGTTGTCATCACTGGTGGGTCCACCCCCAGCGTTGTTATTTTTAGTGGGGCCACCCCCAGTCACTGGTGGGTCCACCCCCAGCGTTGTTATTTTTAGTGGGGCCACCCCCAGTATTCTTGGGCGATGCGTTGGCCATGACGATTTCGACCACCTCCGGATCGCTGTTGAGTGCAGCATTCTGGGTACGATGGCTGGACTCAACTAGCTGGTTTGACAAAGCTCGGATTCGTTGATCGTGCATTTGTCTCATCTCTTGTATAGCCATTTCCATTTCGAATTTGAAGATTTCCTTCTGCTTAGCCAGGGCCTCTTCAATGATTTTGGCTATCTGATCTGTATTGACCATGAGCGCCTCTCCAAGCGCGGAATGAGAATCCGAGAACTCATCATCGGAATGGACTCCTTCATGGATCCCACGGTCGTCGTTATCTCCGACGGCTTCTAGCTGAAGCTGAGCTATTCCCGAATTGACCCTGCTTTCTAGAGAGAAATTAGGGTCGGAACCACCTAAAATGATTGGGGACTTTCCCTTGTTGACCATGTTGATGGTAACTTCTAGGGGTTCATCCTCTCGAGCAATCGATCCTCTTTGGTGGGAACGCCTTGATTTGGGCTTTGTCGTTCCATCGGAGATTCCCTCGAATATCGAGACCCTCTGTGGAGCAGTCTTGGGGCAGCTACAGGCTGATAATACTGCCCTGATAAATTTGGTACATGGACAGTGAGAGTCCGTTTCCCGGGTGTTTCTCTTTGGAGATTCATTCGCACCCCCAGCCTGATAGTACAACTCATCGACGTTGCGGTCGGAGTAAC
>NW_017976778.1:0-1029 GCF_001876935.1 Asparagus officinalis
GGGAGGATTGATTGATGGCGTACGAGCGTGGCTATGGACGATGGTGGGATGTACTGGAGCTCGCTTTGCCCTTCCTTCGTATAGGCGTAAGTCACTGATCACTTTCCTCAGCTGCAAGTGGTTGCTTTCTGCCTATGAGTCCATCAGCGTGAAGAGCCTCTCAGAGTTGCAGTCCGAGTATGCGGTCCGGGCTGCTATGATGGCGATTCGCAAGGCTGAGCTTGATCGGAAGCGGAAAAAAGGGCATGCCAAGTCTCTTCTCACAGACGAAGAAGAGCTCCTCCCTACGGATGATGATGATGAGACCTCCGAGGAAGAGTGTGTGGATGCAGATACCGGCAGAGGGGATCTCGATACCGGTTTGTCCTGTCTCTTTTAATTTTCCTTTTCCATAAATGACAGCTCTTTTTCATTGAAATGGCTATTGTCACTTTAGGTAGGGCAGCCGATGATCATGAGCCACACACACGTTGAAACGTGTGATAGGCCTGCGCATGTTCGACCCGTTGGCCCTCGGAGGGTGGGTGCTCCGAAGAGGAAGAAGACCGCCCATAAGCCCCATGACGGTCAGCGTCCCTATGGAGTGGACTTAGGGAGCACCGCCGATGGAGGGGGAGGTAACATTCAATTGCTCTTGCTTCAAGGTTGTTTACCTTTTGGGGATTTGTGACCATGTTTTGTGCTCCAGGTTTCTTCGAAGAGGGCGAACTCCCACCGGGTTCGGCGTCCCCTGGTGTTGACAATATGGATTGCTTTGTGCAACAAATGTGCGATGCTCTTCACGACGGGTCCTTGGGCATCGATCTAAACATCGACCTTGAGCAGATGAATAATGTTGAGCCCGCAGCCCCTTATTCAGGTATATCCACATTCGATGTCATTTTCCTCAAGCATGGGGAAGGAAGACTTCCCGTTTTTGCTGAAAGTATCTCCTTGAGCTTTCCTCATCTTTCAACACTCAGGTTACCCTGCAGATATTGCGATGGAGGGGCCAAGCTTCTCGAAGCCGGATGCCGGCTTATTAGCTGA
>NW_017976779.1:0-1028 GCF_001876935.1 Asparagus officinalis
CTTTTAATGGTCAACATAAGCAAATGCTTCCTTTCCATTGTACATATTGTAATCGGAAGGGTCATTTGAATGATTATTGCTATGACCGATCCTGTGCACCACATATGTCCAAGAGGGTTCATAACCCTAGGACTTTGAGCTTTATTGATAGGGGTCATGTCCCTAAACCTTTTGGTACCAAGAGTTCTTGGGTACCAAAACAAATTTAAATCTTAAACCAAGATTTTTAGCGTTCTTATTTTTCTTTTTCTTGGTTTTGAAAATTATACTTTAAACTTTTGAACATGAAAACAATATTTTTTATTTTGTTTTCATAATTATTAGTTTCGTTTTGATGAGAGGTTTGCATTTATATAACCCTCCGGATTTATTGGGTGTTTATTCCCAAATCATGTTTACCGGATGCTAGAATGATTATATGGGTTAGAACAAGCTTAAGAGCTTGATATATTGTTGCCTCTTTTAAAATTCTTTTGTTAGAGATTTTGTTTTGATCGGTTGCTTTGAATTCATTATACTTCACTTATATGATGATATTTATGTGTTTGTGCTTATGGATCATCTATTCGTGGTTTATAATGTATTCCATATATGGTTTGATCAAACTTCACAAAGAAAATTCTCTTTATTGATCAAACATTGTTTTTGAATATAAACTTTGATTTATGAATTCTTTTAGTTGATTTGTTTTCATTTGAAAACTTTTTTTGCATGATTCTCATGTTCCTCTTCTTTTGATTTCATAAATCTATTCTTTCATATATTTTTTTTTAATTTTTGTGTTAATGAGACACTATTTTCATAATGACATATCATTATGTGTTCTCATTATCTTGTTTGTATGTGAGTGATATCTAGCATATCTTCCATCTATGCTTGCTCACATATGTCTGCCATGATCTTTATTTCATATATTTTCTATATGGCATTTTGATAGGGGGAGCAATCCCTATATTTGTTTTGTACTCACCCATGCTTATTGATAGGGGGAGCTTTCGCTCTCTTCATACCTTTGTCCCCTTTTTGAT
>NW_017976780.1:0-1027 GCF_001876935.1 Asparagus officinalis
TGTCAAAGCTACAATAGATGTCATGTTCAGCCTAAGTAACTATCATGTCCCAGCCTCACACAATATGTCGTGTACCCAACTTGGTTAAGTATCATGCTCAAGGTTTAGAAAAAGTCTAAAACATAATTGTAATGGATTATGGTCCAACGTGAGGACTCTAATAGATTATAGTCCAACACGAGGACTTTAATGGATTACAGTCCAACACGAGAACTTTAATGAATTATAGTCCAATACGAGGACTGTGTATATAAAGGTATACATATCTTATTCCTGTACATACCCTGCTGTACTGATCTAAACCTGTGCCACAAATGTCATCTTACATATACAGTTGAAATCAAGATCACTGCAATTTAATACCCGATAAACAAGGCAACCCCCAAGTTCAAGAATAATAGACAATACCTATATATACACTATATATATACATATACATATATATATATATATATATATACAGCAGATGATTGAGCAGAAACACAAACGAAACAGGAAAATATTGTGATGAGTCGACTCGTACTCATCTATGGGTCGACTCATGTCTCATGGGTCGACTCACGATCCGTTACGAGTCAACTCAGCAGAAACTTGCGATAACAGGAAATTACTTCGTGAGTCGACTCATCGTCAGTCATGAGTCGACTCATGACTTATGGGTCAACTCGTATATTGACGAGTCGACTCAACAGACGCTTATGGCAACATATCCAGACTTCGTGAGTCGACTCATGACAGTCATGGGTCGACTCAACCTGATGAGTTGTGAGTCGACTCACGGGCTGAAATCTGCATATATCACAAGTGAAATTCGCCAACTCGATCCATCCTTCCATTATACTAATCTACACCTCTATAGCTATCAATTCTAGACTATGATACAGTGAGAAATTCATATCTAGCATGAGAAACAATTACTTATATGTTAGATCTAACATTTAACCCCTAAACATGAAAGAGGGCATTTAATCAAAAAGAAAACTCATATTTTTATTCTTTAAAAATATTTCCAGATCTGGGTTTTCTT
>NW_017976781.1:0-1027 GCF_001876935.1 Asparagus officinalis
ATGATCAATGACCGGCCCATCCAATGCATTTGGTCTTCATTTGATTTCACCTTCCCATTTGATTTTTTCGGCCCAAATAAGGACTGCAGCAGCTTGTCCAGCAATCAACTCCAAAGTTCGGTCATTTGATGAGTTCGGTCACTGTAGCAATTCGTAATTTTTTGCATAAAAGCCCAACTCATTTCACTCTTTGCATCCAAGTCCATTTCATTCCAACTTTGCATAAAAATCCAATCTTGTTTGCATCCGGTCTTGTTTCCCTTGTGTAATCTTTTTGCTTTGGGCCTTCACAAATTCGAAAATTTCACTTTGGCTTCTTGAATCATTTCTTCATTTAATCAATGGGTTTTTTTTGTTGAGAGATGGGAAGTTGAGATTTATTCTTCATTAACCTGTAATTAAAGATAAAAACAGTTATTAGTGATATATTTATTCATATAAAATAGATAATGAGGGTATAAAATCGTAATAAAATATGATTATCAAATACCCCCACACCTAAAATTTTGTTAGTCCTCTAGCAAAGAAAAAAAAAATCCTAACTCACTTTCGCAGGAATCGCGATTGTATTTAGCGCATACAACAAGCCTTTAAACCCCTAGGTTACCCTAGTGGACGAGTTGTAGTCTCGTGAGGGTTTGCAGTGAATATACCCACAAAATTCGGTCAACTTGCCAAGTTAAATAAGTTAGTAAATAACTAAATTCACTTGATAACTTTTAGATAATCTAATTGGAGCCAGTTATCACTCTATATAACTCCAATGTAAATCCCCTAGAAAATCTTTTTCATTATAGCAATACAAAACCAAGTCAAATCTTAGAAATTTAATTAAAAAGTTTTGAAAAGAACATGCCCACTCTTTGTTTTAAATAACTTTCAAGTCTCTTGATCAAAAATTATTTTTTAAGACCATATATACAAAACAACAATATATATATATAAACAATGGTTAGTGTATTTTTTTTTCACTCTCTAATTCTTGGTGATTGTTTTCTATTTTAACGGGCTTTCTAAGTGACCATTT
>NW_017976782.1:0-1026 GCF_001876935.1 Asparagus officinalis
CTTAAGCTTTGGTCTAATCAAAACACGATTTAAAACATGGCAAGCTGTATTGACGGCTTCCGCCCAAAAGTATTTTGGCAAGTCAAAAGAATTAAGCATAGTGCGTGCCATCTCTTGTATGATACGATTTTTCCGTTCAACAACACCATTTTGTTGTGGTGTTCTAGGAGCGGAAAACATATGAGTTATACCATGATGAGCACAAAAATCATAGAAAAATTCATTTTGAAATTCACCACCATGATCACTTCTAATTTTAACAACTTTCAAATCTTTTTTATTTTCAATTCTTTTAACATGATTAGCAAATTCTTCAAAACAATCATTTTTCTTAGCAAGAAATATTGTCCATGTAAAACGAGAAAAATCATCAATAATCACAAAAACATAGTGTTTGCCTCCAAGAGAGGTAACACGCATAGGACCAAATAAATCAACAAAGGTTTAGAAGTTGATACCTCATGGATGGATTTGAAAGAAGATTTTGTTTGTTTACCTTTGGCACAATCCTCACAAATTGTATCTTTTATGAAGTGCAAGTTAGGTAGCCCTTTCACAAGATTCTTCTTAGACAATTTTGATATTAACTCCATATTTGCATGTCCAAGTCTCTTGTGCCAAATCCAAGGATTTTCATCAATTGCCGCAAGACACTTCACTTCTTGATTCACTAACTCATTCATCTCAAAAATGTAAACATTAGACTTGCGATTTGCAACAAAAACAATTTTTCCATCCATACTAATAATGCATTTATCCGGTTTAAAAGAAATATCAAAACCTTTATCACTCAATTGACTAATGCTAAGAAGATTATGATTCAAACCACTTAATAAATAAACATCTTCTATTATGGGTGAAGGTTTCTTACCAATAGAACCAATACCAATAATTTTACATTTCTCACCTCCACCGAAGGAGACATTGCCTCCTTCAATCCTTGATAGGGTTGAAGGTTTCTTTTAACATGATTGGTAAACTCTTCAAAACAATCATTTTTCTTTGCAAGAAATATTGTCCATGTAA
>NW_017976783.1:0-1026 GCF_001876935.1 Asparagus officinalis
GCCAAGGCCTCCTGCAATGCTTCTCTAGTTTCTTTAGACAGCCGTAGCAACTCATATAGCGTTATCCGCACTGGAATATTAGCTAGTTGAGCCATGATGTCGAAGGCGCGCGAAGTTTTCGAACTCTCCGGTTTATCCTTTCTAATCGGACGACTGAAACGAGATTGCTTCGGATTTTGAACCTCCTCGGGCCTCTTTTCTTTATGTTTATCTACTGGCTGTCGTAGAGCTTCTTTACCCGGTGTGGGACTCGTAATCACCCCCATCTCTGTGAGAGTTTTGGCTGGTCCCCGTTTGTTCACCCCCTTGGCGGATAATTGTAGTGGTATTCATTTCCGCTCCGTGTCGCAAAAGCTTCTTGTTCTTCTTCAGAGAGCGGGAAAGTGGGGATTCTTTCGTCATCTTCCCCTGGGATAGCAGAGACTCCATAACAAGACTTCCCTTTTCCTTTAGACTTCCTCCCGGATGACGAACCGGCCCATTGTTCATCTCCAATCAGATCTGGATGAACCCAAAGGATTTCGCCATTTGGGGTTGTGTGCGGCACAAGTCCCTTTTGGCGCTGTCCGTGCGGGTCGTCATTCACCGTCTTCATCCCGACTTTGGTGATGCGTTTTGGCTCGAACCAAGTTGTAGGCACCGACCCAAAACTGATTGACACTGCGTTTGCCCCCACATTCTTGGCTGGTTTCGGGGTTATGACCCCTACGTCGATTAACGCCTGGATCTTGTCCTTGAGGTGGTAGCATGATCTTGTAGGGTGGTGGACCGCTCTGTGGTACGCGCAGTACTTTGGATTCGTCACTTTGCTGGCTCACTCTTGATCCACGATTGCCGGCAGCTGGATTTTGTTGTTCTCCAACAAGTATTTGAAGATGCCGGGAACTTCATCATCCTTGAAGGAGTAGACTTTGGGGAACCTCGGCTCCAAAGACTTTTGTTTCTGAGGCCGTTGCGGCCAATGCGGCTGGGATTGTTGTGGCGCTCGTTGCTGCTGTTGTTGCTGAGGTTGCAATTGAAAAGTTT
>NW_017976784.1:0-1025 GCF_001876935.1 Asparagus officinalis
AGCTCTCCTACAGAAAGCGGAGGAGATGCAAAAAGAAGAGGCGGTCAAGACTCCGCCAAAGCTCAAGCAAGTATGGGCGCCAAAGACAAAGCTAGCGCCTAAGACGAGAGCTGAAGATGTTGCTGCCCAACCTTCACCAAATCCAGGTCCCGTTCCCCTTGCCACTGCACCTCCGGTGGAGTCAGGTAAGAACACGAATCTATCAACACCCAGAGTCCCTTTGAAGGGTCGCCTCGGTCCCTTACCGGAGAATCGAGGTAAAGTACCTATCAAAGAGCGATTGGGTCCGTTGAAAGATCCCCGAATGATAAACCCGACTGGGGGTCGTTCTAACTCCCCCCCAGGAAAATATCAAAGGGAAAACCCCTATTGCCGACCGCATCGGGTTGCGTATCGAAGTTCAAGAGCCCGTTAAGTTTTTACGTTCACAAAAGCGTAGACTGGAACGAGCGACTTTTGAGAACGCTAATAAAGCGTCATATTCGTCTGATGATGATAATATTGTATCTGGAAAATCGTACCAACACTCTGTAGGTTGCTCCAGTTATCAAACTGATGAGTTGTACTATAGAGCTGGGGGTGCGAGTAAGTCTTGGAAGCGAAACGCACGAGACACGGAGCCTCACTGTCCGTGTGCCAACATCATCAAGGCGGTGCTATCAGAATGCTGTTGCTCTGAAGCCCCAAGGAGAGTTTCGGTGTTCAAGAGAATTTCCACCGGAGCGTCTGAGACTAAGCCTAGGCATTTCCAGCGAAGAAGAAGGATAGTCAAAGACGGAGAATTTCCGAGGGTCACCATCAATATGGCCAGCAAAGGGGTATCGACGGGGGATAATCCTGAGTCAATCCCGCTAGTACCCTGGTATTTAACTCATCTGCAGTCCGGAACCATTACACGAGGGACTTATGGTAGGGTTCGGACGAGACCACTGTCAGAAGACGAAGGATCAGATGCGGGCTCTGCAATTGCATCGGACAACACGGTATCCAGCGAGGGACAACCCCGCGAGGTACTCATGATAAGC
>NW_017976785.1:0-1025 GCF_001876935.1 Asparagus officinalis
CACACCGTTTGAGGGGAAGAGTTCGCCGATTCAGCACTTGATTTATTTCAAGTCTTATTTGGGCATGATTTCTGGAAACGAGGCTTTAATGGTCCGGTCATTCGTTGGCATCCTTCGCGGGCCCGTCTTCGATTGGTACCGACGGCTCAAGCCAGAGAGCGTCAATTGCTGGGATGACATGGAAAGTTTGTTCCTCAGCAACTTCTTCGATGATGACACCGAAGTGTCAATCGGAACCCTTTTGGATGAAAAGCAAAAAGACGGAGAGTCAGTCGATAATTTTGTCAAGCGCTTCCGTAACAAGGCAATGAATTGTAGAGATCCTGTTACAGAGGAGTTCATCCTGCAAACATGCCACAATAATCTCTCCATCGATGTCCTGGAAGCTCTGGGGGTCGTACCATCCAAAACTTGGAAGGATTTGAAAATGCGCGGTTAACAAGCTGAACATTTTTTTAAAAGGAAGAAAGCTGAGAGAAGCCGACCAACGACATCTGCAACCGCTGGGAATGCGACTTTCGATCCGAGGTTCCAAAAAGAGTATTCTTTCGAAGATGATGAAGCTCCAGCCATATTGGAATACCTCCTCGGGAGCTAAAAGGATTACGGATCCAAACTACTGTGCATACCACAGAAGGGTTCTTCATCCCACTAAGGTTTGTTTTGGACTCAAAAACAAAATCCAAGCCTTAATTGACTCCGGTGTCATAACGGCAAAACAAGCCAAATAAAAATGGCCCCATACTCCATCGGGTACACGAGTATAAACTGTTTTCCCTAACTCCAAAGAGTATACGAGTATAAACTGCTCCTCGATACTCCAACAGGTATATGAGTCTAAACTATTTCCTTTCTTTCACGGAAAGTTCCTAGAGAATGCCATGCATAGTACTTTTAAGGATAACCCGATCATACAGCTAAACGTAATGATAAACTCAGTTTCGCAAGAAAAAGCAGGGGGTGGATGGTTCATGTAACGGAAGTTCCCGAAAGAATGCTATATGTAATTTTCTTAGGAATAACCC
>NW_017976786.1:0-1025 GCF_001876935.1 Asparagus officinalis
TGGCGGTTGATGCATATAATTTGCATGTATTTGACATGCATGACACTCTCTGGCATATTCGATTGCGTCCTGAACCATCGTTGACCAGAAATACCCCATTCTTCTGATGCGGTCGTGCAGTTTAGGACCGGGCTGATGCGCACCACATTCTCCTTCGTGTGCTTCCTTAAGAACTTCCTTTGCTTCTCTGTTCGAAAGGCATCGGAGTAAAAGACCGTCGTACCCTCTACGGTATAATGTATGGGTTTCGGTATTGGCGAATTGATTCCCTTTCTTTTACGTCTTCTGGCAGGATACCATATTGGACGTAATCGATGATAGGAAAACGCCAATCTCGGGACTCAGACCCAATTTGAGTTGAATTCACCTCTTTGGCGTTCACGTTTCTATCCTCTTCTTCTTCAATCTCCGTACTGTATATGGGTACGCAGAGTTGATGCGTCCTTACTATGACTAACATCTTAGTTTCGGGAGGTTGCGCAAGTGATACTGCTAACGCTGCCAGTGCGTCCGCATAAGCGTTCTGGAGGCGAGGGATGTATTTGATAAAGAATTCTTCAAAAGATTCTGCCATTCTGATGGCTTCCTGGTGGTATGGGATCAAGTCTGGGTTCCTGACTTCATACTCTCCACGAACTTGGTTGACTATCAATTGCGAATCCCCAAAAGCTTCGAGATATTCGACCCCCAGCTCTTTGGCGAAACTGAGTCCAATGAGAAGCGCGTTGTACTCGGCTACATTATTGGAGCACGGACTAGTCAATGAATAAGCCCGAGGCATCACATGTTTTCCCGGGGAGATTAAGACAACTCCAACCCCAGAGGAAACCGTAAAACCTCTCGGGGTTATTACCTTATTAACTGCCCTTGAGGCACCATCGAAGTATAGTTGCCATACTTGTTGGTGTGACGTGGTGTTAACCTCGTGGGTCTCATCCGGCAAGTCATCATACACATCTGCCGTATCTGTGGTCGGGTTTGCCGCCAAAAGATCACAAATCGCCTGTCCTTTTATCGACTTCTGC
>NW_017976787.1:0-1025 GCF_001876935.1 Asparagus officinalis
TTTGTTTTCATAATTCCTAGTTTTGATTTTGATGAGAGGTTTGTATTTATATAACCCTTCGGATTTATTAGGTGTTTATTCCTAAATCATGTTTTACCGGATGCTAGAATGATTATATGGGTTGGAACAAGCTTAAGAGCCTATGTTGCCTCTCTTGAAATTCTTTTATTAAAGATTTTGTTTTTGAATTATTGCTTTGAATTCATTATATTTCACTTATATGATGATATTTATGTGTTTGTGCTTATGGATCATCTATTCGTGCCTTATAATGTATTCCATATGTAGTTTGATCAAATCCCACAAAGAGAATTTTCTTGATTGATCAAACATCGTTTTTGGATTTAAACTTTGATTTATGATTTCTTTTGGTTGATTTGTTTTCATTTGAAAACTTTTTGCATGATTCTCATGTTTCTCTTCTTTTGATTTCATAAATCTACCTATACAAATGATTTTTATATTCTTTGATATGAGACACTATTTTTCACCTTGATATATTTATATATGTTCTCACATTGTCTTTTTGTATGTGAGTGATGTTTAGCATATTTCTCATCTATGCTTGCTCACATATATTTGCCATGGTCTTCATTGCATATATTCTATATGGCTTTTTGATAGGGGGAGCAATCCCTATATATATATTCTTTTTATACTCACCTATGCTTATTGATAGGGGGAGCTTTCGCTCTCTTCATTCTTTTTTGTCCCCTTTTTGATGTTGTCAAAGGGGGAGAAATATTGTGAGTATACATTTCCTTTTATATATGCATGTGAATTATAATTTATATATTCCTTTGTATTCATGCATATATTCTTTTTGTAAATTGTTTGTCATCATCAAAAAGGGGGAGATTGTTGGCCTTCTTGTTTTGATGATGATTTACAAATAATTTACATCTAATATTGTTTGTCTAGTGTTTGTATTTTATATTTATTCTAGGTAAACAATATGTTGGAGGATGGATGGAATAGAGCTTCAACGATCATATCCAAAGGAGGTTGGCGGAATTGTGGAGTGA
>NW_017976788.1:0-1025 GCF_001876935.1 Asparagus officinalis
CACCTAGCTAATCTCAACGCTAAGGCTATGAACGCCTTAATTTGTGGTCTTTCCCCTAATGAATATAATGGAGTTTCCATGTGTGCAACCGCATACGAAATTTGGGTAAAATTATGTGCCACACATGAAGGAACCCCCCAAGTTAAGGAATCTAAGATTAGTGGACTTATGCATGGTTATGAGCTATTTAAAATGCTTCCAAATGAATCCATTGATGCTATGTTTTCTCGTTTTACTAATATCATCAATGAATTACATGGTCTAGATAAGCAATTATCCATTCAAGAGATGAATTACAAGATACTTCGCTCCTTGACTCCGACATGGGAACCCAAGGCTACGGCCATTGAGGAAGCTCATGACCTCACTACCTTAGCTCTTGATAGCCTCATCGGAAAGCTCAAAGTGCATGAGAAGAAGCTCAAGGGGAAGGAAAAGGAGGAAGTGTCATCACGCGAAGTTGAGGAGCCGTCACCAAAATTGAAGACCATAGCTCTCAGGGGAACTAGTGACAACTCATCTTCGTCGTCGGAGAGTGAAGTTGATTTTTCTAGAGAAGTGGCTCATCTCTCTAGAAGAATCTCTAGACTTATCAAAATGAACAAAAAATTTAATCCCCGATCTAACAACAAGTTTTCATCTCGTGTAGGAAAATGCTTTGAATGCAACGAACCGGGTCACATCGCTAAGGATTGCCCCAAGCTCAAGGAAAAGTACATGAAGTACAAAAAGAAGAAGGCTATGTATGCCGGATGGGAAGAATCCGAACCAAGTGACTCGGATAGTGATGAAGAAGGAGCCAAATTTGCTCTTCATGACCCAAATGTTTGTTTCATGGCAAATGAACAAGAGGTAATATCCGAGGCCGAAAGTGAATCTTTCTATATGCAATGTGACATAGCTATGGCATTAGAAGATTTGAACTTTGAATTTAAAAGAATGTCTAAAGAATACTATTCTTTCAAAAAATTGCATACCTCTTGTGATATTAAGCTAGAGAAACTAACAACCTCTCTTGCTCTAAA
>NW_017976789.1:0-1024 GCF_001876935.1 Asparagus officinalis
TCGCCTATATGTTGGGTAGAACCGGATGATAGTTTAATGCTTGGACCAGAGCTTATGGGACAAAAAAAACAATAAAAAAAAAAAACCTTGATCAGAGAATAGATTCTATCCACTCAGAGATGACAAAAGAGCTATACAGATAAGAGATGAAGACCTTTGGAGTTTCAGATTTGAAGAATTAGTTATGCTAAAAGTATCATCTATGAAAGACGTTCAGCGATTCGAAAGGAGGGGAAGATTGAGCTGAGATATATTGGACCGTTCCGGATTTTGGAGCGTATTATAACTGTTTCATATAGACTAGACCTTCCAGCATCGATGTCTAGTGTGCATAAAGTATTTCATGTTCCAATGTTCAAGAAACAATTACATGTTGAAGAGCAACAGCGAGTGTTGAACGCATCGGAGATTTAGCTTCAGGTTGATTTGACTACGATCGAAATCCCAGTTTGTATACTTGCTAGAGAAGACAAGAAATTTAGAAACAAGATATTTTCCCTTGGTGGAAATTCAGTGGAATCGGAAAGGAGTTGAGGAGGTTTCTCGGGAGCGCGAGGAGGATATACATCGCAACTACCCACAATTGTTTGATCAAGTAAATTAAATTTTTGTATGACTTGTTTATGGCTTATGGTTACCTGTATGGCGATGTTTATACTTAACACTAAAATGAGGGTATTAACACTTATCTCCTAAGTACTTGGAACATATGGTATATATATGAGGGGTTCCATGTTTGGATTTTTCGCTCGATGTACTGGTTCCATTTAATTAGGAGTTAAGTGGGGATATTTACATTTTTGATGGTTAAGTGTAGACATCGAAGATGATTTTCGGGAGCGCGAAGATGTTATGCCGCGCGACTTCCGGTACCTATGGAGGAAGTGCACTGATTTATGTGTACGATTATTTGTGTGGTTATATTTTGATTTAACGCTAGAATGAAGATATTTTTACTTAATTCTTAATCTTTCGGAATACATGGTATATATATGGGGGGTTCCTTGTTTGGATTTTTCGCCCG
>NW_017976790.1:0-1024 GCF_001876935.1 Asparagus officinalis
TATGTGAAACGGACCTAGATAATTCACATACTAGCCCGACTCAAACGGTAATCGGTAAAGGCATATCAAGTTCGTTGATGACTGAGGATTTGCCAAAAATCCTATAAGTATTATGGTTATTTATTCTAAAATAAGAATGAGTAATCATAACAAAACCTCAATGAGCAAAAAGATTCAATATAATGGGCAAAAAAGTTCATTATGTTGACCAAAAGCATTCAAATAAAGCTACAAAAATTATATGTTCTCCAATTACAAAAATTTATATTGACTAATCTGATTTTCAAGTTTTGAAAGCTCTAATGCATAAGCTTGTTCAAGCTCAGCCGCCAATTTAATTTTGAAGGCTTCTTCATCAACACTGTGAAGCGCGGCGACCTCTTGTTCCTTTTCAGCAATTATTTTATCTTGAAGGTTCAGCTGCTGTAACAGGTTTTCTTCAACCTGAATTTCCTGTGTCAACTCGGATTCCAAGACCTCATGAGCATCCTTGGCCATTGCAAGTTCCTCCTCTAAGCGAGCTATTTCCGCTCGACTCGATTCTAAATCCCGACGTAGATTAACCTTGGCTTGTGTCATTTTGCCAACATTCACCCTAATCTGATCACTTTGGACTCTCAGCTTTTGAAGTTCGAGATTAGCTGACTTTTGGGAATCACGCCACGCTTGCAACTTGGATTCCATATGAGAAGCGATATAGAAGGGTATGCCTTTGGTGCGAAGAGCTTGCAGAAGTTCAACATGTCGCTTCAAATCAACTAAATAAGCGTTGACTGAATCGGCTAACTCATTATACCCTTCCTCTCTGAACCCTGACATAAAACGCTCAAGAGATTTGTTATAACTCTCAAAGTACGATCTTTTGAAGAGAATACGATCGACCATAGAGTTCAAAAAAGTAATGAAGCCTTGAAGATTGGAACAGATGATAGCCTTGTCCGGATCGTCGTCGACCAATAACGCTTGGATATGGTCTGATAATGATGAAGGAGCTGTGATGAGGGCAAATTAGTCAGTACAGAAC
>NW_017976791.1:0-1024 GCF_001876935.1 Asparagus officinalis
GTTCATTATAACATCAAATAGGTAACCACATCAAATCATAATGAGACATAAATGTAAACAAGAAAATTTTAGTAAATTAAGTCTCACCATTGACTGATCCACCACTGAATTCGTCAGCGATACAACTCCTGCGAGTGTTTGATGTGCTATCCTTACAACACATCAAACATGAAGGACAATCAGTGTGGCCAAGCACCATTGCAGCTGCACTCAGAAGATTATTAACCATTTAAATTGCAACATTCATCAAAAGGAGAAACAGCTATACATAAAGCATTTAGTACAAAATTATTTCCCACAGAACTCTAAAATTGATGAGTACCAGCAGCATAAGTACTTGATTCAGCACCACTTGAATCATATCGCCATCTTCCATCACTTTGACTGAGTGCCTGATAAACCAATAAATTGCAATGACAACTTCTTCATCAAAAGGAAAGCTAGGAAAAAAAATTAAGAGAAATTACAAGGGGAGTTTGCAGGTTTATCATCTTAATAGAATGAAACACGCTATCTGCATCTGATAATATCACATCAAAACCTTGATTTTGCATCAGGAAAGTGAATAAATGTTGAGCTTCAGATAAGGAATGGAACAAGTTACAGATGAAAGAAGATTGTATGCAATTTTTGCAATACTCAAGAAGAGAATGAAGTCAGATGTTATTCAACTCTACCTTGATATGAACCAAGCTTCCGACGGTGTAATAGAAATCTAATAATGATTCTGCCGTTTTTACACCACCTTGAAGTTTCGAACAGGTCTCTACATGGGTGCTTTAAGATCAGCATCAAATATTGTAAATGTTCCCCCTTTCATAAGCTTATAAAGTTACCTCAATGGTTTTTACATCAATCTGACAATTCAGAATGCTATTTACTCAAAGTGCATAAAACAACTCCTTTGATGCAGATGACAATGAGCCGAGTATCTCCCCAATAATTGGGCAAGTTACTGGGCTAATATCAGCAACTTTTTCGAGTCCAAGCATCATCAAAAGAGGACTCATAGACCAAAAAATTT
>NW_017976792.1:0-1939 GCF_001876935.1 Asparagus officinalis
CATTAAACACTGATATAATGATATTATTTTCAACCCATAATGATTCAGAAAATAAGTTTAGGGTTTGAGTCTTTGACTCTTTGGGGACGGGTCAGGTAGGGTTTGAAATCAGAATGGATAGTATTGCACTATATTCGGTCAGTTCGGGTTGAAAAGTTTTCAAACCGACCCGAACCGTCCTACTCATAAAACCGATTTTTCCGGATCGGTTCGATCAGCTTTTTCGGTTTGGACCGAACCATGCTCAGCCCTAGTGCTAAAAACATAATACCGTCTCAATCGTGACCGTCTATTGCTTAACGTATCGTTGTTTATTATCTGGAATAGGAAATATTAGAACGCAAGTATAGCACAATGGAAACAAGCTAATTTTTTTATTTATTATAGGTTTTTATTAGTTGCGCTTACTTGCTCCCAACTACAAATTGGGATTTGAGAGATAAAAGATGGAAAGAGACGGTTTTGCTCACGTTCTCTCGTTGTATGTAGATGAAAGATGGTGGGGAGGACTATTAGTGGTGGTGGGGGATGGTGTGAGCTACTGCCGCATCTCCTGCATTAAATTCAAACCCATCCCCATAAAAGGGACGCAAAATATGGTAAATGCGTTGATGGCGCACTTTAGTAACCACCATCGAACGTTGAGCTTGATTTTTCAACCGAAATCATGAAAACAATTGTTATTCTAATAATTGACTTTTCTAATAACATATAAAACTTTGTGACAGAGTGGATGAATCTCCCAAATATCTATCATTAGGATGTTGCATATATCTATAATCATGGCGTTTATCGCGTTAGCATCATGTGTAATATCCATTTACTACATAAATAACAAAAATGTATGAAGTGTTTTGGATAGGATTATGTTCCGTTGTTGGTGTGCATTATTGGGTTGGTTTACATGCCAACTACCAAACCAAACACACCGAAAAAACTCCACATTATTTCCTCTACAACATATGCATTATTGGCTTGAGTTGGATTTAGTTGTTAGTTGGAAACAATTAACTTGATAGTTAAAAAAGAAAGGAGAAAGAACTAGTCAAAAATTTGCATTAATCTCTATGTGGCAACTTTCTTAACTCTCATTTCATACCCACTTCCTACCATGACACAAACACCCTTACTTGTTAAATAAAGTAATCCTAACCTTCTCACTTTCATCTTTCACCCTTCGCGATGCAAACAAACACCCCCTAGTGGTGCTAAACCGTATCTGTATCCGAAGAAAATATCTGCTAACTGTATCTGTTAGAATACTGATATGGTTACTCAACCATCTATAACTGATAGGACCTACTGTAACCAAATCAATGATCTTTGGTAGTGAATATCTGTATCCCCGTAAATCCGCAAATATCTGGAACTGCACTATTAGTCATACCACCTCTCACTCTTTTACGATAGTTTTAATTTTTAGATTTATGGATTTGCTGATTAAATTTTGAAATGATCAATATTAATCCTTTAACCTTTTCAATTGTAATGAAACATATTAACAAACTCCTTCTTTTGTATCACACTGAACTCATGTTTTTCCATCCATATAATTCTAGGTTTCTCCATCATCCTGTTTTTATCCCATTGCATATCCGCTCATCATATCCACAATGTATATCTGTAACATGTATCCTAATTTTAACGAAGGCATATGATTATGAATTTTTCCTTAACGAGGTATATCTGTATCCGTATCATCCGACCCAATGATAAGCGCGATGATGAATTGATACAGCATCATATCCGAGCCGTCATCCGACCGAGAGCCACCCCTAATTGTAACACCCACCCCCTTCCTAAAATGAATGATTCATTTGGAGAAGATCCATGAAGAACAGTTTCCTTGTTGGATGAGTGAGGTTATAAGCGATGGAATTTTAGCTCCCCCTCCGCCCACCCCCGCCACACACGAACCACTACCCTTAAAAACCCTTAC
>NW_017976793.1:0-1023 GCF_001876935.1 Asparagus officinalis
TGTGACGAAGAAGTGGTGGTGCAATCCGATGTTCATCTCACTGGAACAACTGTCGAAACTCTCGTAGTAAAGTTTGATCAAGCCAAGTTTGAAAAGGCTATCTCCTCTGGATCCCTTAGCCCCAAGGCTATGCGTGAGATCCACAAAGTTTCCAATGAGACTAAATCTCCAACAGTTGCTGGAACGCCAAAGAAAGTCCTCTCCTTTGGCCAAAATTCGTCGAACAGCCCCTCCGCTCCAGGAGCGGGCTCGGCCTCTGCTGAACTCGCACAGCGAGTTGAATATCCCACCTCCGCGTCAGCACGACGTACTACAGGCCATAAACGGCCTATAGAGGAGACCAGCTCCATAAACGTCAACGACGTTGCTGCAAAAGCCTTGAAACAGGCCAAGAAGAACGCTGCTCGTCGAAGAAGAAGGTCTCAGCGACGAGCACAACTTCGAGAAAGTCGATTCTCCAACCAACGCGAACTTCGCGTTCGTGAGCCCAAACGCGACCCTGAGCCCAAACATGAGCTTCGCGAGAACCAGATTGAACGCGGCCCTCAATGGCGCGTTTTACTTCCAAAACGCGGACCTCAAGTCTACATTGAACGCGAACTTCAACTTCGCGTTTCCCAGTCAAAACTCGACCCTCGCGTCGACAATGAAGAACGCGACCCTCATGTCGCCAAACCAAAACGTGACCTTCGCGTTTCAAGTGCCAGACGCGACCCTCACGTTTCAAGTGCCGAACGCGACCTTCGCGTTTCAAAGGCCAAACGCGACCCTCGCGTCCCAAGTTCCAAATCCAATACCGCGCCTGGTGTATATCGTGGAGCTTCGGGGCGCTGCCCCGAACCCAACCGGGGGTATACCACCCCCCGAATACTCTGCGTAGCGCGACTAGGTTGAGGGGCGAATATAAGAAGTTCATGGATTCAAGTCATCTCAACCAGATCCATGTTTACCAAAAGCCAGTCCTGTCCAATCATGGACTGGGGGTTCCAATTCAAACCTCACAATCAGTGAGTAATTCTCCTC
>NW_017976794.1:0-1023 GCF_001876935.1 Asparagus officinalis
CCATCTTACCCAGCATCTTGCAAGAGAGGCTAGAATCGCTGGTCCTGTTACTTATCGTTGGATGTATCCGATTGAAAAGTAATTTATAATTTTTCTTATATTTATTAATTGTATACGTGTTTTTAAAATTACCGTGCTAATAATTAACTTTTATGATTATAAGATACTTGGGCTGCATGAAAAACAATGTTCGCAATCGAGCTCGTCCCGAGGGCTCGATAGCTGAAGGATACGTGGCTAACGAATGCTTTGTGTTTGCATTGCGTTACATGCGTAAGAAGAAAACCACATCTCCCTCAAAAGGAGAGGAAGCGTGAAAAATACCCGAGATCTCTCTTAGATCAAATTCATGCATATATGTTGGAAAACCTTGATATGTTCGAAGACTATCGAAGGTAACAAATAAAATCTGTAATATAGATGAGAAATATTCATTTTACATATAGTTTATCAATATAAACTTATATATTGTTTATATAGGCGACATCTGGAGAAGCTTAAGAATGAAACAACCGGTAGGAATGCAGCGCACAATATTCAGAAAAGACATAAGAAAGAATTTTCTGATTGGTTAAGATTTGATGTAAGTGTTTTACAATTAATTATTGAACATTCATAATATAACATCGCCTAAATATTCTCAAATTGTTTGTCTTAGGTTGAAAAATCACTTCTTGATGATACTACATTACCAGATGAAATTATTATCCATGCACAACGTCCTTATCACGAAGTGAGACGTTATAATGAGCATTTGGTCAATGGATATAAATTTCGAACGCTAGAGACTGATGATAGGAGGGTAACTCAGAACAGTGGGGTCATGGGCTTGTTTGCTCAAGAATGTTTTTCAAGTATAAGAGATCAGAATCCAATTCTAGCTGACATATTATATTATGGCCAATTAGAAGATATCGTTGAGGTAATTTACGGGTTTGGTAAACCAAAAAAATGTACTTACACGATGTTCAAGGTTCGGTGGTGTCCTGCAAAAAAGCAAAAGGATCATTATAGATTTACACT
>NW_017976795.1:0-1023 GCF_001876935.1 Asparagus officinalis
TCTCCAAATAGAAAACTCGGCTTCTTTAGAACCTGAGTGGAAGTAGAATCCGGGGTGAAGGAGGCATCTATGATAAGCTGGCACAAACAATGGCGCCCTCCTTCCTGTATCGAACGGCAAGAATCATTTGGACGATCCCCGTCGAACCGAGGAAGTGGGCTAACAGCCTGCCTAAGGGAAGCTGAAGAGAAAACCTCCCGACTACAGCCGGTGTTGGCGTGAGGAGGAAGGCTACCCGCGGGAAATTCCACTGCAATAAAGCACAAGGGCGGAATCAGAAAATCCATCTCGTAAGAAGAATGATAGACTCATCCACGGAATAATTGGAGAGACGATTTTGAGTGACCTACACCGGAAGGACGGCATGCATTATCACGTGAATAACGTGGTAACGTACACCGACCTATAAGGTGTAGGACGACACAAAATCGCCCCACTATACCGGAAGACTTGAATTGGCTAAGCAAAACAAGTCTGAAACCTTACCCTCCGCGAGAGAGGTATCAGTTCTTCCTTCATGACCCGTAAAGAGGTCAATCAGGGATGCAAAAAAAAAAATCTCTGCATAAATTCTCACCCCCGAAGAATGAGGCCGCGGGAGAGGATGTCGTGGGGACCTCCTCCTCACTATGCTGTGAACGAGAACGGCTCCTCCGGGGACGAGATCGACGCGGAGACATTGCAAATCTGCAACGAAAAGCAGCAAGTCAGGTACAATCTAAAGCATGAATATACGAAATTTAAAAGGGAAATTAAGAACTTTAATTAAAATCCTATACACAAATAGGATTTCATAATTGAAGTCTAATTAAACCTACAAATTTCGTGCACGATGATTGTCATCTTTCATGAGCGGATAGGACTTCGGAATCACGAAGACCCGGACCAATCGGGAAGCCCGGCACTGTTTACAAAAAAGGACAACGCCCTCCGTGCCTCAACCACTCTAAAGACAATCCAACCATCAGAGCGGATCGAACTCTTCGTCGCGCATCCAACGCACCCGGAATCACTCAAATCCGA
>NW_017976796.1:0-1022 GCF_001876935.1 Asparagus officinalis
GTGGAATTCATTATATTTTTGATTGTTTACAATGAATTCAAAAGAAAATAGCCTTTTTATAAGACATCTCTTTCATAATAAGAAGAAAATTACAACTTTCTAGAAGATAACACAGAAATTGTTTATCAACTCCTGCTTTTGTGGGATCTTTGCCTGTACCGGGAGTGCTTTGACTCGTGGACCACTGATTCACAAGATTCTGATTGAACCGTGAGGGTTTTTAAATGTTTTTTTTTCATTTATCGAAATAAGAACCTTAAGCGAATATCTTATCGGTGTAAAATGTTCATTCTTCCAAAGATCAAGTCTGAGCTTAGATCTCTAGGAATCACCAAAAGCTTCTTAAAAGTGTTTTTTGAAAGATAAAGACTCACTCTCTTGCTCAAAATCGCCAAAAGCTCAAGCCTTTATGCTCTAATTGCCTTGGATCTGCTCTCCCCCCTGGATCTCGTGCATAGGAAGGTATTTATAGGGATATAGATGCATAACTGTTAAAATGGGGGCAAAATAACCGACCAGCCACACTTCCTTTGGGCGCGTCAGCCATAGGTGACGCGGCTGAAGAAATGCCCTTTTGGACGTGGCAGTCGGCCGCTTTTGTGGTCAAAGGAGCGGTTACAATCCAGTTTGTAACCGTCATCCCACGACTTTAAACTCCTTAAATGCCCTGATTTTCGTGGGTAGTGGGCATGATTTTAGCTTGTAACTACTTCACCCACGTTCATAAATGATCCCCAGCAGTTAATAAGCCATGTGGGCCGTATAAAACTCAAGAAAACTGTCAAAAATAATGTTTTCAGCTTCTCAGTATGCGTGACAGTGAACGGTGACGCGCATTGCCGCGGCAGTTTCCACTGCCATGTACCTCTTGGTATTTTAGCTCTAACTTCTTCGTCCGATGTCGGAATAAGGTGATCCAAGATACGTTAAAAAGCTAACGAAGAGATATACAACTTTTGTCATTTGAGATTTTTCAGATTTGGATCATATTATGACTTAAACTGTCGTTTATTGTCGCGGCA
>NW_017976797.1:0-1022 GCF_001876935.1 Asparagus officinalis
TTTATCGAAAGGAGACTCTGATCTGAAAGGGGACCTTCTTGTCTATGGAAAGAGTTAAGAGGGTCAGATAGACATTTTTGGTGGACCCACTGTTAATTGAAACTGATCAGTGAGGGATTTTGGTGGAGAAAAATTATTTTGGGTTATCCTCTAGAATATTAAGTGTAATATTCTTCAAGGAACTCCTCGGTAAACGGGTTATCCTGAATGTACTAAGGATAGTACTTTTTCAGGAACTTCCCATTTATTGGCATTAATTGCCTGGCGCCCTCTGGCGTAATCAGGCGATATGCGCCGTTTGAGGAGACTGTGACTATTATAAACGGTCCTTCCCATTTGGGTTCGAATGTGGACTTCTTGTTCATCTCTCTTATACCGACCAGGTTATCCCTAAGAATACCCCAATGTGGTATTCTTCCGGGAACTTCCCGATACATCAGCTCCTTCTGAAAGGTGCTAAGGATAGTACCTCTTCAGGAATTTGCCATTTATTGGCATCAAGCTCTTCGAGACGCTTCTGATGCTGTTCTTCTGTCGTCATCTCTGTTGCGAGGGCGATCCGAAGAGATGGAATTTGAATTTCCAGCGGTAGCACAGCTTCACATCCGTATACCAGCGAATACGGGGTAGCTCCCGTAGGCGTGCGTATGGTGGTGCGGTAAGCCCAGAGTGCCTCACCGAGTTTATCGTCCCAGTCTCGTTTATTGGTTTTCACGAGTTTTGACAGGATCTTAATGATCGTCTTGTTAAACGCCTCCGCTAATCCATTCGCGGCGGGATAATAAGGTGTTGATGAAACGTCTTCAATTTTGAACTTGTCACAAAATCTGATGAAGGCGTTGCTTACAAATTGCGGACCATTGTCATGAATGATCCTTCTTGGCATGCCGTGTCTGTAGATGACATGATGCTTGATGAAGTTGATGACGTTGTTCGTCTTTACTTCTTTAAGTGGAATTGCTTTAGCCCACTTTGAGAAGTAATCCGTGATCGCCAGAATGAATCGATCGCCTTTGACTGAG
>NW_017976798.1:0-1022 GCF_001876935.1 Asparagus officinalis
TCTTTTTCTTTATCTTCTCATATAAAAAAAACTAATTTTCTTACTTTCCTTCCTTTAAAAAGAAAAAAATATAATTTTCTTAAAAAGAAAAAAAAACTAATTTTCTTTCTTTCCTTAAAAAAAAAAAAAAATTTGGTGTATGCAATTTTGGGTTCGGGATAAATTTCATCGCTTAATCCGTGTTGAACCAATTCAAGAAATGGCAAATCAACCAGTTCTTCAGGATATGTGCTACCCCACCAGAAATGCAATTCCATCTTGCATAAGACTCCCCGAAGTAAATGGAGCAAATTTCGAGCTTAGACCGCATTTCATTAACATGCTTCCCAAATTCCTAGGTAATGAAACAGAAGATGCATATATTTTTATCTCGGAATTTGAGAAAGTATGTATTATGATAAAAATGAGAGAATTAACCGAAGATGCGATTAAGCTTAGATTTATTCCATTTGCTCTAAAGGACAAAGCTAAAAAATGGCTGTATAGCTTACCGATAAATTCCATCTCAACTTGGGAGGAATTTGTCACCGTTTTTCTCAAGAAATTTTTCCCTATTCACAAAACGGTAAAGCTTAGGAACAGCATTCAGAATTTCAAAATTGTCCCGGGAGAGCCATTCTGGAAATACTTTGACCGATTTAAAGATCTTTTAATCCAATGTCCTCATCATGGTCTAGAAAAATGGCGATTGTGCCAAGTCATATATGAAGGATTGGACTATTCTTCAAAAACATCTTTAGAATCGATGTGTCAGGGAGATTTTATGAGAAAAAACGCCGATGAAGCTTGGGAATTCCTAGAGAGTCTATCCGAGAAAACAATGCAGTGGGAAAACTGTGATGACAGGGTTTCATCTGTTTCCCAATCTAAGTCTAGTGGTTTTTCTTTAGAATCAAACATTGCGTCTGAAGCGAAGATGGTGACGATTATGCGGAGGTTAGAAGCCTTAGAAGTCCGGCTCAAATCAATCATATTTCTGCCCCGGGATGTCATAATTGTCAGTCTCCTACCCACGTTTCAGA
>NW_017976799.1:0-1021 GCF_001876935.1 Asparagus officinalis
AACATGGTTTAGCCAAAATATCAAAATTCACATGTTTACATTTTCGTGTTTTGAACTATTTTACAAAATAATGATTTTTTACAAATAGGAAATGCAATTTGGAAAATTATTTTTGTAACATGTTCATTTACATGTTTATATACATTTCCCAAAGTTTTATTATTTTTAGAATTCATTTGTTATTTTTAACAATTTTCCAAGGTCTCAAAAATCAGCTTTTAAAACCTGTTTTTCTGTAGTATCAGATTTCGGTCGACCGCACCGGTCGATCGCTCATGTGTTTATTCGTTAGTGGGCAGCAGAGAGAGCTCGAAATTTCTATCGGTCGACCGCACCGGTCGACCGACGAAGTTCCTGCTTGTTTTCTCAGTCTGAGATCTGGTTCGCGGTCGACCGCGAATATTTTCGGTCGACCGCCGCTCTGTCAGTTCTCTTTCCAACGGCTATTTTTGTTACCGTTGCTGGGGCTGTTTTTGTCATTTGGTTTGGGTTTTTGGCTGAGATTTTGAATGGGTATAAATACCCCATTGCTGTTCTCTTTCAAGCAATCTAAGAGAATGTTTTAACAAGTTTTAAACGAGTTTAAGTTTGTTTAGTTTGTTTTTGGGGTTTGCTGTTACAAAGAGGAGTTTGCATCATCTGTTGAGGAATTCATCTTCAATATCCTTTCATCCTCTCTTTGTGTTTTTAGAGAAGTTTCTTTAACTCTATTTCCTAGCATTTCTACTATTGTATTTCATATCAATCTTATTGCTAGTTCTTATTGAGTTAAGTTTTTATTTATATCTCATTGTTACACACACCCACTTGAGCTTATTGTATTTGCATACATAGTATATTAGGGTTGTGAGAGTTTGTAACATTGAGTGTGAGCTTTTATTGTGTTCTCATCCATATTAGAGAACAATCAATTATTGTATTTGTGCTTATTGTGAGATACACTTTATAATATACTTGTACACCGAGAGGAGTGTGTGGTGAGAGTCGGGGATCGTCCCAAGAGGAGTGTCGTCGGTTGACG
>NW_017976800.1:0-1020 GCF_001876935.1 Asparagus officinalis
AATGTACTAGGGATAGTACTTTTTCAGGAACTTCCCATTTATTGGCATTAATTGCCTAGCGCCCTCTGGCGTAATCAGGCGATATATGCCGTTTGAGTAGACTGTGTCTATCACAAACGGCCCCTCCCATTTGGGTTCGAATTTACCTTTCTTCTTGGAAGTGAGGATTATTGGTCGGCGAGCAGCGAGGACCAGATCTCCTTCCTTGAAGCTTCTCTGTCGGACTCTTTTGTTAAAAGCCCTAGACATCCTGGCCTGATAAAACTCAATTTGCTGTTGAGCTTCCAAGCGCTTTTCATCCAGCCTCTCAAGCTCTTCGAGACGCTTCTGATGCTGTTCTTCTGTCGTCATCTCTGTTGCGAGGGCGATCCGAAGGGATGGAATCTGAATTTCCAGCGGTAGCACAGCTTCACATCCGTATACCAGCGAATACGGGGTGGCGCCTGTAGGCGTGCGTATGGTGGTGCGATAAGCCCAGAGTGCTTCACCGAGTTTATCGTCCCAGTCTCGTTTATTGGTCTTCACATACTCCGGCAAGTCATCATATACTTCTGCCGTATCTGTGGTCGGGTTTGCCGCCAAAAGGATAAGGTGTTGATGAGACGTCTTCAATTTTGAACTTGTCACAAAATCTGATAAAGGCGTTGCTTATAAATTGCGGACCGTTGTCATGAATGATCCTTCTTGGCACGCCGTGTCTGTAGATGACATGATGCTTGATGAAATTGATGACGTTGTTCGTCTTTACTTCTTTAAGCGGAATTGCTTCAACCCACTTTGAGAAGTAATCCGTGACCGCCAGAATGAATCGATCGCCTTTGACTGAGGGGGGGAAAATAGGACCAACAATCTCCATGCCCCATACTTCGAACGGCCATGACGTGGTTGATGTGTGTAACTGCTCTGGCGGTTGATGCATATAATTTGCATGTATCTGGCAAACGTGGCATCCTCGTGCGTATTCGATTGCGTCACGAACCATCGTTGGCCAGAAATATCCCATCCTCCTGATGCGATCAT
>NW_017976801.1:0-1019 GCF_001876935.1 Asparagus officinalis
AGGAAAGTTGGGTTTGGAGGATCTTCAACAAAGTCTCCTCTTCAAAGATTCTTCAAGCTTTGGTAAGATTTTTTTTTTTTTCATAACTTCAATTTGATTTCCCCTCTTGAATTATTCAAAATCCAAAACCCTAGTTTGCTAATTTGAGGGTTTTTTTTTTCTGGCCGAAATTAGGGCTGAAATTTTTGGGGGTTTTTGTACAAAAATAGGACTGGACTTTTGAGGGTTTATGTGTAAAAAGAGGGACTGAACTTTTGGGGCTGAATAGTGCAAATATGGGTTGGAATTTGGGGGGGCTTATTTGCAAAATGGGACTGAAATTCGTGGGGACTTTTATGCAAAGATGGAACTAAAATTTTGAGGCTTGGATTCATGCCCATTTGATCAAGAAAAGTAAAGGGTGCTTTATGCAAGAGTTGTTGAGGGGTTAATTTGCAAAACAGCCCATAAATGTCTTAGAGGGGCTTGTTTGCAAAAAGGCAGCAAATTTATGGCTGAAATCCAAGGAGTTTAGACCACAAATTCATGATCAAAATTTTGATAAAGGCATGTGGAGACCAAACCAAAATTTGTGGAGGGGTTTTTATGCAAAATTGGCTAAATTCTGCAAAAGGGTTTATTTGCAAAATTTAACCAAAATTGTGGGGTACCGGGGTGTTAGATGATCGAATATGATGATCATGACCCGGATCGCGCATGTCCTTGACCTGAATTTGGCCTTGAACACGAGGGGTATTTTGGGTATTTCACCAAAATTTATCGTGAAAACGACATCTATTGTTTGCGTGCACGAAATTTGTAGGTTTAATTGGACTTCAACTATAAGATCCTATTTACTCATAGGATTTAAGTTCAAGTTCTCAATTTTCTTTTTAAATTTCGTGTATTCATTTTTAGATTGTACCTGACTTGCTGCTTTTTTTTATTGCAGATTTTCGATGTCTCCATGCCGACCTCGACCTCGTAGGAGTCGTTCTCGTTCGCAGCACAGCGAGGAAGAGGTTCCCACGACATCTTTC
>NW_017976802.1:0-1018 GCF_001876935.1 Asparagus officinalis
AAAACTATCATTATTAATGATAAAAAATGAATTCTTGAATTCATCAAAGTAAATGATAGGTTTTATCTGGTCATATAGGATTTTGTTTAACTATAAACAAATCACTTTCACATGTTGTTTACTTCCACTTGTTTATCCGGCGACCAAGTATTATAGATATTCAAAAACTTTTTTCTAGAATTTTCTTCATCAAAATGTGCAAATTCAATCGATAAAAATAAATAAATTATATGATCAATTTCAAAATCTGATATGTAGTCTTTCTACATCTTCCCAACTAATTAATTGATTTGTAAAAACGATTACTCTCTAGTTTCAGAAAATTATAAAATATAATATGAGAATGATTTATACATATTATGCACTATGGATTGTATTTTAATAAATAATTCATATCTATCCATTATCAAACAATATTCAAAAAATTTAGGTTAAGAGTTATAAGAATCTATTATCTGCAACAATATTCATACCCAAGCTACGTGCTTCATAAACTTATAAGAAGGTGTGAACTATAAAAATGAACAATTTGATTTATTTTGTCAAATAGTTTATTACAAATCATGAAAGACAAGATGAATCAGAAGGATTACATACCCTTCACAAATAAAGATTAAATTTCTCTTAAAGATTCTTGTAGCAAAAGATTTTCAAAGTTGATGTATAGGATAATTTTAAGATACATGGCCAAATCATTTCATAAAGTGATATACTTGACATAAAAATTACTTTTATAAGATTGAAGTCACATGTGCTTTTGGTTGCGTTTTAAGTTAATTTTAGAAAACTCCCTCTTAGCTAAGGGGGGCAATTTCAAAAAAAAACCCTTAACTTTTTTTTTGGATATGAGGGATACCTAGTAGGACAGAAGGATCCACGAGCCAAGACCTGAGTTCAAGCCCCCCACCCTGACCAGTAAACTATGGGTGAACTGGGTCCCCTACCCCTATTGGCCTTCTTGTTTTGATGATGTTTAACAAACAATTTATTACTAATGTTGTTTGTCTGGTGTTTGTGC
>NW_017976803.1:0-1018 GCF_001876935.1 Asparagus officinalis
AACTGTATGATCGCATCAGGAGGATGGGATATTTCTGGCCAACGATGGTTCGTGACGCAATCGAGTACGTACTAGAATGCCACGCTTGCCAGATACATGCAAATTATATGCATCAACCGCCAGAGCAGTTGCACACATCGACCACGTCTTGGCCGTTCGAGACTTGGGGCATGGACATAGTCGGTCCTATTTTTCCCCCTTCAGTCAAAGGTGATCGATTCATTCTGTCGATCACAGATTACTTCTCAAAGTGGGCTGAAGCAATTCCGCTTAAAGAAGTAAAGACGAATAACGTCATCAATTTCATCAAGCATCATGTCATTTACCGACACGGCGTGCCAAGAAGGATCATTCATGACAACGGTCCGCAATTTATAAGCAACGCCTTCATCAGATTTTGTAACAAGTTCAAAATTGAAGACGTTTCATCAACACCTTATTATCCCGCTGCGAATGGATTAGCTGAGGTGTTTAACAAAACGATCATTAAGATCCTGTCCAATCTCGTGAAGACCAATAAACGAGACTGGGATGACAAACTCGGTGAAGCACTCTGGGCTTATCGCACCACTATACGCACGCCCACAGGTGCCACCCCGTATTCGCTGGTGTACGGATGTGAAGCCGTGCTACCGCTGGAAATTCAGATTCCATCCCTTCGGATTGCCCTCGCAACGGAGATGACAACGGAGGAACAACATCAGAAGCGTCTCGAAGAGCTTGAGAGACTGGATGAAAAGCGCTTGGAAGCTCAACAACAAATTGAGTTCTATCAGGCCAGGATGTCTAGGGCTTTTAACAAAAGAGTCCGACAGAGAAGCTTCAAGGAAGGAGATCTGGTCCTCGCTGCTCGCCGACCGATAATCCTCACCTCCAAGAAGAAAGGTAAATTCGAACTCAAGTGGGAAGGACCTTTTGTAATAGACACAGTCTATTCAAACGGCGCATCTCGCCTGATTACCCAAGAGGGCGCCAGGCAATTAATGCCAATAAATGGGAAGTTCCTGAAAAAGTACTA
>NW_017976804.1:0-1018 GCF_001876935.1 Asparagus officinalis
GCTGTAGATAGAATATAAAATTCTTCCTCTTCAGCACCAGGAGATAGAATATAAAATTCTTCCTCTCCTTGGACCAAATATAAAATTCTTCCTCTCCTTGGACCTTTCCGATGCTCGGAGTGGAGATCCCACTCCCAGTTCATCCTTTCTGATGCTCGGAGTAGAAATCCCACTCCCAGTTCATCCTTTCGGATCCTAAGGGTGGGGATCCCACCTCGAGTTTCCTTTCCAGCTGTAGATAGAATATAAAATTCTTCCTCTTCAGCACCGGGAGATAGAATATAAAATTCTTCCTCTCCTCGGACCTTTCCGATGCTCGGAGTGGAGATCCCACTCCCAGTTCATCCTTCCAGATTCTGGGGGTGGGGGATCCCACCTCGAGTTTCCTTTCCAGCCGAAGATAGAATATAAAATTCTTCCTCTTTGGCACCGGGAGATAGAATATAAAATTCTTCCTCTCCTGGTCCTCAATCGGTCTTTGCTTTCAGAAAAGACACGATTGTCAAATCCGCACACTCAATGCACGGGGAATTTTATCCCGAATCCTAAGTAGGGATAAGTCAACACCTAACACGTGTTGCCGGGTAGCCTATTCCCGTAACAAGGGCAAAGTCTACGTATTCGAAGTCGTAGCATTAAGTCTAAGGGAGTTCATTCCTTTAGCACAACGTTACATACGGAACGGATTTCGATAATCCGCATGCTAGCCCGATTCAAACGGTGATCGGTAAAGGCACATCAAACCCGTTGATGGCTGGGGGTTTGCCAAAAATCCCACAAGGGCAAAGTCTACGTATTCAAAGTCGTAGCATTAAGTCTAAGGGAGTTCATTCCTTTAGCACAACGTTACATGCGGAACGGATTTCGACAATCCGCATGCTAGCCCGATTCAAACGGTAATCGGTAAAGGCGTATCAAACCCGTTTAAGGCTGGGGGTTTGCCAAAAAACCCAAAGTCAACGCCTAACACGCGTTGCCGGATAGTCTATTCCCGTGAGAAAGACGAAGTCTATGAATT
>NW_017976805.1:0-1018 GCF_001876935.1 Asparagus officinalis
GCGTAGTCGGCGTCGATTTTGGGGGAGCTCCGATTTTGGGGCTCGGATTTGGGGGTTTCGCTGTTGATTTGAGTTGGGGGTTTTGGGGCTCGGATTTGGGGGGGTGACGTTGGCAGAGGAGGAAGGGAGGGAGGGATCTCGGGGTCCGACTGTTGATTTGGTTCTCTCAGGGGCGCCGACGAGAGAGAGGGAGGAGGAGGAGTCGGGGCTTTTTGGGGGGACAGAGAGGGAGAGAGAGAGAGAGAGAGAGAGAGAGAGAGAGGCTGAAAAAACCCAATGAAACCATAGCCCCCAACGAAACCATAGCCCCCAACGAGGGAGGAAACATCACAACTACAACGTATTTGTTGTATCCATAAGCCCAATTATCTTTTTGTATTTGTTTTTAAACCCAACTTACAAAATACAATAGGAAAAACATATGTATTTGTACACCCACACGGTTAAAACCCCAAAACACCACACGGTTAAAACCCCAAAACGCCCTTCTCTCTCTCCCCACTTAACCAGTTTTCTCTCTCACTCTCTTTCCTGTTCTTCCCCATTTTCAAAAAAAGTATAATATTGATATGATACTAACGTTGGCTTAATTTTTTTTGGTTGCAAAAAAGCACACACCATGGATGTGGTTAGAATTCCATCAAATGTTGGCTACTTCCGGAACCTCCTCCAAAATCGTATTTCTTCTACATTGTTGGAGGATCATCGGACATCCCTTCGAGATACACCTTTCGATGGGTATTTGGATGTTCATAATATTCCAATTCGACCTGTTCTAATGGATTGCTTGCTGGAAGTCTTTGATGTTGAAAAAAATAGCTTCAAAATTGGAGGAAAATGGACCTCTTTTAGTGTTCAAGATATTGCGAGAATTACGGGTCTTCCGATGGGAGGATCTATTGTAGATACAAGGTTCCATAGAAGCGATCGCGAGACAATCTACAAGCTTGTGCTATCATTTAGGTCGAAGGCAGAAATTGTGGAGGATAGGAAGTGTAGGACTAGGAGAGGAAAGAAG
>NW_017976806.1:0-1018 GCF_001876935.1 Asparagus officinalis
TCTGAAGGAAGGACCAGCTGATGTTCCATCAACTCATGACATTGATCCATCAGCTACGGACACAGGTACCGATCTTTCTCCTTTCGGAAGAGAAATCCGAGAAATGAATGAGTCGGACCGTGTGCCTCCTCTAATGACCTGTGCACTTTCTCTTCTTTTAGTCAAATTAAAAGAAGCAGGTACAAGTAGTGGAGCTCTTGAATCCGCCCCGACCAATGAAGGTAAAATCGATCATGTTATTTATGGCTCAACATGTTCTGTAGACGTCCCGATGCATGAGCCTATTGAAGGAGAAGCTACCCATGCCACCAAAGTCGACGATATTAATGATTTCGACTTTAATATCTCAGAGGACGACCATCAGCAAATCCTTGATTCTTTGTTAGATAAAGCTTCTGGTCCAGTTACCGGTTCAGATGTTGGAATTGGTTCAACAGAAGCAAGTCCTTCTGAGAGTAAGACTTTGGCTCCATACACTCCGTTTATACATATATATATATTTTGACTTGATTAATTATATAAGCGTTCGAATTATAGGACCAGTTGCTGGAACTGATACTACTATAATCACAGAAACGTCTGAACAACCGGGGGGTCGCGAACTCGTGCCATGGGCAGGAACTGAGGTTGATTTGCAATCATCCGTTCTTGAACCTCAACCTTCTACTCCTATGGACCCCATGATGATAGAAGTCACTGTCACTCCCCAGATTAGTCCGGTCGCAACAAAAGCGAGACCAACTGAAGACATTGGTACGTCGGCTGATGTTGTGCCCAGAGCTGGTACGTTTGACCCATAATTTGTTTCAAATTTTGGGTCAACATTTCATTATGCTTACTGTAATTCTTTTGTTTGTAGAATCCCCTCTTAAGGAGTCTCTTAGTTTGGACCCAGCATCTTCTGAGGCTTTTGTTGAAAAAGTCTCTGATGTAGCGGGTGCATCAACAACTACCATTCCTGAACCAATCTTGACTATTCAGGAATCCAGACTACCATCCTTGGGCGAACCAAGTCATG
>NW_017976807.1:0-1017 GCF_001876935.1 Asparagus officinalis
TTTGCAACGCTTCGACAGAAAGAGACTACAAATCAATGGTCTCTTCAAATCAAGACGTGGAAGTCCTCCTCGCGTACCAGCATCAAGATGTGCCGCGTTCATAGCCACGAACGCAGCTCAAATGCAGCTCTAAAAGTTGCAAACGCAGCTTAAATCGCCACTGGACGCAGCTCTATTCGCTGCCCGACGCAGCTCAACATCGCTGCCCGACGCAGCTCAACATCGCTGCACAACGTAACTCAATATCGCTGCACAACGCAGCTCTATTCACCGCCCGACGCTGCCCAACGCAGCTCCAAGCGCTGCCCAACGCAGCTCTATACCGCTGCCAAACGCAGCTTTCATCCACTGCAATGCCAAACGCAGCTTTCATCCGCTGCAAATGCAGCTTCCAATCACTGCGTTCAAGCTTCCAGACACTGCGTTTGGACACAGAATTCATGCTAGAATGCAGGATCTGCGTTTGACTCGTTCAAACACGAGTTGAACGGTTTCAAAACCGTTTCCCACGATTTGAGGGGATCACAACTCCACTCAGGAGTGATTTAAGGGGCGGTTACATCCCATTAGCCCCACTTAGGAGCGAATTAAGGAGGTGGTTACACCACTTAATCCCCTATAAATAACAACAAACTCAACAGAGTTAAGGGGGGATTTTTGGAGATCGGATTTTTTATAATCAGATCGAGGAGTTGGATCGGTTGGAGCTTTTGAGATCGGCAACAAGATCTTCTTCATCCTTGGCTTATAACCGACTTTCGATTAAATTAACTCTTTCATAGAGTTTTAAACTCGTTCAGAGTTCTCCACAACGTCAAATCGTGAGGAGAAGACTACGTTCCAGTGAAACAAGACGTCGGATCGTCAACGAGAAGCAAACTCGACGCGAGTATTCGAGGGAGGCATCTCATCGCCACCGTGAAGAACCCAGAATTAAACAAATGGGATAATCAAATTCATTCTTCTCTCTTTTGTAATCAGGAAATCCAATTGTAACTGAGATTAAAGGAATACAAA
>NW_017976808.1:0-1017 GCF_001876935.1 Asparagus officinalis
AAATCATCATCAAAACAAGAAGGCCAACAATCTCCCCCTTTTTGATGATGACAAACAGTTTACAAAAAAGGATATATGCATGAAAGAAAATGAATTTATAAATTATAATTCACATGCATATAAACAAGGAAAATGTATACTCACAATATTTCTCCCCCTTTGACAACATCAAAAAGGGGACAAAAGAATTAAGAGAGCGAAAGCTCCCCCTATCAATAAGCATAGGTGAGTATAAAAAGAATATATATAGGGATTGCTCCCCCTATCAAAAAGCCATATAGAATATATGCAATGAAGATCATGGCAAATATATGTCACCACTCACATACAAAAAGACAATGAGAACACATATAAAATATCAATATGAAAAATAGTGTCTCATATCAAGGACCATAAAAACCATGTGTAAAGATAGATTTATGAAATCAAAAGAAAAGGAAAACATGAGAACCATGAAAAAAGTTTTCAAGTGAAAATAAATCACTCAAATGAAATCATAAATCAATATTTGAGTCCAAAAACAATGTTTGATCAAAAGGAAAATTTTATTTACATAACTTGATCAAACCACTCATAGAATACATTATAAGGCACGAATAGATGATCCATAAGCACAAACATATAAATATCATCATATAGGTGAATTATAATAAATTCAAAAGCAACAAATCAAAACACAATTTTTAAGAGAGGCAACAATTATATCAAGCTCTTGAGCTTGTTCCAACCCATATAATCATTTTAGCATCCGGTAAACTTGATTTGAGAATAAACACCCAATAAATCCAGAGGGTTATATAAATACAAACCTCTCATCAAAATCAAAACTAATAATCATGAAAACAAAGGATTTGATAAAAGAAAAAATTGTTTTCATAACCAAAAGATCTTAAAACATAATTTTCAAAACCAAGACAAAAAAAAAATAAAAATACTAAAGTTCTTGGATTAAAATCAAATTTATTTTGGTACCCAAGTATTCTTGGTACCAAAAGATTTAGGGACATGACCCCTATC
>NW_017976809.1:0-1017 GCF_001876935.1 Asparagus officinalis
AGGAGTTATGGCAAGGGCGAGGGTTAGGGTTAGGGTTAGGGGTATGGCGATATTGTTTGGGTTAGGGTTAGGCGAGGGTTAGGGTTGGGTGAGGGTGAAGGTTAGGGTTAGGGTTAGGGTGAGGGAGAGGGTGAGGGCGAGGGTGAGAGGTTATGGCGAGGGTGAGGGTTAGGGTTAGGGTTAAGGGTATGGCGTGGGCGTGGATTAGGGGTTGGTGAGGGTTAGGGTGAGGGTGAGGCTTAGGGTTAAGGTTTAGGTGAAGAAGAGGGCAAGGTCGGGTGTTATAGCGAGGGCGAGGGTTAGTGTTATGGCGAGGGTGAGGGTTAGGGTTAGGTGAGTATTGGGGTTAGGGTTGAGGGTTAGGGTTAGGGCTAGGTGAGGGTTAGGGTTAGGATTAGGGTTAGGGTTAGGGTTAGGTGAGGGTAAGGGTGAGGGTGAGGGTGAGGGTGAGGGTGAGGGGTGGGGGTGAGGGTGAGGTTGAGGGCTCAAGTTAGGGTTAGGGTTAGGGGAGGGTAAAGGTTAGGGTGAGGGTGAGGGTGCGGGTTAGGGTTAGGTGAGGGTAAGGGTGGGGTTGAGGGTGAGTGTGAGGTTGAGGGTTAGGGTTAGGGCAAGGGCGAGGGCGAGGGTGAGGGCGATGGCGAGGCGAAGGTTATGGCGAGGGTTAGGATTATGTGAGTGTTAGGGTTAGGGTTAAGGCGAGGGTAAGGGTTATTGTGAGGGTGGGGGTTAGGGTTTGGTAAGGGTTAGGGTTAGGGTGAGGGGGAAGGTTAGGGCGAGGGTGAGGGTTATGGTTAGGTGAGGGTTAGGGTTACAGTGAGGGTGAGGGTGAGGGTGAGGGTTTAGCGTAACTATTATATCGCTAATTACATAGAAACTGCACACACTGTACACTCATAATTTTGGGCCGTAGAATTCCCCGTCCAATAAATACTATATATAATCTTTTTATTTACTTGTCACATACGCATATAGGATCATTGGCGGATACGAGACCATCATGTTCAGTCCGACAACTTT
>NW_017976810.1:0-3189 GCF_001876935.1 Asparagus officinalis
AACGAACGCGAGGTTCGTTTGAGGTAACCACCTCCTTAATTTTCGCCACGTTTCACGCACGCACGAACCTTAGGGTTTCAAATTGAAACCGCCACCGACAAACCCAAAAATCTTTGATTTTTATTTTCAAAACAGATCCAGAATTGGAAAAAATTGAAGAAAAAATCAAAGAAAAATCCAAAAAATTCCAAAAAGTTACTGTTCATCCGAAAAAACTTTTCGTTACTGTTCATCCGAACAAAAAATTTACTGTTCATCCGAACCCAAAAATTTTACTGTTCATCCGAACCCAAAAAATTGAATCTTTAACCAGAGATTTAAGATCAAAAACCCAATAAAACTTAAATCCCTAAGAATTAATCAAGGTGGCTCTGATACCACTTGTTAGATCTACATCATAAACTTGAGATCTAAAACCATATAGCCATGATTAATTCAAAGAGATTAACAAGGATCTAAAAGAGCGGAAGCTTATACCTGAATCCATTGCTTGATCTTGATTTTGAGTTTTGGATCTTCTAACCTTAGGGTTCTCTCTAAAACCGAATTTCTCTAGCTAGATGGGGGTATAGAGAATTAGAGAATGTAACCCTAGGTTAGGGACCATAACCCCTTATTTATAGATGTTGTACTTTTGTAATTTAGCCCCTCAATAAATTACAATTACAACCTGGTATCTGCACATATGACCCCATGATTATATTTAAATACCAAATTAACCCAACTTAATTGATCACTTTAGTGGGTTATCCTGAAAGATAGCAATACACATTGATTAATCATATGTGCCCACAAATAGATTTATTAGATTAAATCCAACATTTTTTTTTGTTCTAAGCCACCAGGTGTATCCCCACCCTACATAATATAAATGCAAAGAAATAGTAAAGTCCACATAATACTTTTTTTTTGTTGTCTCAGCCGCGAGGTGTCGTCACCGTATCGAATCGGACTAATCTCCGCTTTCGCTGGGTGACCGGCGATGGCTTGAATGGACATTAATTACCGAGAGGGGGACAAGTGGAGGGGGAGGGGAACATCCGCAATGGCATCGTCCCTTCTTAGAGTTCCGGTGCTACTGTTATAGCATTTTCTTAAGAAAAGTCAATTGTGAATATCCCACATTGGAAGTTGAGAGAATTTCAAGTGGTTTATAATGGTTCACTCCTAATGCTTTGAGTAATGTTTGGCCTACTGTGTTTGTGCTCTTTCTCCACACAGCGGCGCGTCGCGCACGCACGCCACGCTCTCGCACGCTCGCCTCGCCACGCCACGCCTCGCTCGCCACCCACGCCTCGCCAGACACGACGCGCGCGCCACGCCAACGCCGCACCCGCACTCGGGTTTTTCCCAGCTTTTAATTTTTTTGTAACGCAGATTATTATGTAACGCAGATTTATTAGGTAACGGCAGCGTGATTTACGCCCAACGGACGAGGAGATTCAGCATCGGTTACTGGCTCATGACTATTAAGGAGGCAGAGTTTCATCGGGCGAAAACACACAGAACATTCACAAAGATATTTCATAGCTCCTCTTTCCCCTTTGTACTCTATACTGAAAGATTTTCGTACATATTTTGAGGATTTATTTTTGGGCAATCATCTCATCTGAGGAAACAGTCTGCTACTCGCCGCCCGACAGAGAAGAGGCCGGCCTCGGGGGGCTGTTACCCTAGGGGGAGGATCAACATACGCAGGGCGACAGCGTTCCTCCTATCGTCATAGGGCAGTGTATCACACTGCACCCCGTTCAGGCCTTGATTCAAACTCATTAATTTTCAGTTAAACTAATATTGTTTATTTTGATAGCAATCTAGAATAGACTATTTCATTGCCTGCTTATTTTAAATCTGTAAAATAAAATTATATATTAAAAAAAATAAAATTTTATTTCACCGAATTTCATTATTTGTTTAACTATATTTAATTTGTTAACCTTTTCATCTAAGTATAGTAAAATTATTTTAACTCAATAGTACTGAATTTTATATCTGTCAATGTTCATATTCAGTATCTGTCATAAAAAAAAAATAAAAAAAAAAATCTTTAAGGTGTGAACCGGTTCAAGTTTTCTTGATATGTTGGGGCTCTAGGAAAGGTTTAAGCGTTGCATAAAGCGCTCTGCGTAAGAAACGAGTAACTTAATCGATCATGATCAACCTCTGAGATACTATCCTTACCTGCAAACTACCCGAGTAAAACTTTAATCTTTTCACTTTAGAGTTTTTCGTTAAGAGCAGTTTAATATAAGTTTCTGGTCTAGTAGTATTAATTAAAATTCTTACCCTATTCAGATTTCAACTACCTAGACTAGTAAAACCAAATTGACTTATGGCAATTGATCATTCAAAAAAATGCTCAAACCCTGAGAAGATCACCGTATCAACTCATAAAACGGTTGGCCTATCAGCTGATGATAACTGGCCTCACTACGCCTAGGTCTCTATATCATCCATGACTTTCCTGATCTTCTACTAAGTGGTACTCAACCTTGACTCCTGACCTGAACAGTCTGTTCCTTCCACTTCTGGTATCAGGTGCCTAGCTCTCTTCATACTCTATAAACCAGAAGATATTAAAAAATTATCATGTTGTCATAGAATTCTTAGTGCCACTTGCAGACAACCTTTAATGACATATACCTCCATCGAGCTCAAATAAGTGCAAAAGACCTATGGCAAGCCTCTGAAGCAGAATATGCTATGACCTGATAGCCGGGAATTCTGCAGTTCAGCTCTTTCGTCCTTCAATAAGTTCATTGATGGTAGATGACAAGCCCATTAATAACAAATTCATGAATTTTTAGATTTCATCCTGTCATCTCCAAGCAAAAGGAAACACTTTACTGATGACTATAAAGTTTCCTGTCTGATGATAAACTCCCTCCTTCCTCGTACTAGATTTGCTGGAGACTCCGGACACAAAGCAAGGAGATCAAACTTAATCTGAGCGCCCCAAGCCATTCGTACTTGAAAGACCAGCATAGTGCTAAATTGCCATAAACAAGAATGAATCAAAAGTAAAGTAAACTGGTAGAGAAAAAGCCTAAATCTAGAAATTTCAAACCCAAATGAAGAATTCCAAGAAAAACCCAACACATCTTCTCAATAATCTTCCTTCAAACAAATTCTTTCCAATTCCAATTCTTCCAGCATAAGTCTGATGGAAATTCTGTTTTGTGGGGTTTC
>NW_017976811.1:0-1017 GCF_001876935.1 Asparagus officinalis
TTTACCATAAATTACTTCTTTTGCACCTCCTACCTTGTTTGGGATGATCATGGTTGTTCCAAAAGAATGCTGGAGGCGCTCCTTCGTTATATAAGATGATCGAAGCGGCATATACAAGTCAGCATTATCATACAGTTCTCTTACCACATCATCAAGAGACAAGGAATACTCTAAATCATCTTTTATTTCAATATCGGCAAGTTGCCAGTTACAACCGCCATCTGACGATTGTTCATCGTCAAGATTGATTACAAAGGGTACAATGTCATTTAAAACAAAACCGCCATTGTAATCGAATCCGGCCTCGGAATCAGCTTCTTCTCCGCTGTCCGTGCCTTGGATCGATGGTTCCGTGTCAGATTCGTTACCATAAAGGAGAGAATCAGTGAAGTAATTCTCATACCCTTTGAATGGTTGCTTATCTGCGACCACCGTCCTAACCCTTCCATCAGTGTCAACATATTTCAGACACTGATGTAAAGTGGAGGGAACTATAACATTACTATGGATCCAAGGCCGACCCAATAGTAAATTATAGGATGTCTCAGCATCTATCACGTAACACGTGACCTCCGTCTTCAGATCGCCCATTTGGCATTTTATTCGGATCTTCCCCAAAGGCCTTGACCCGCTGGTATTGAATCCGTAAATGACTGTGCCTGTAGACGCCAATCTGCTGACTGGAATGCCAAGACTATGCATTAGGCGAAGAGGCATAATGCTCACAGCGGAACCCGGATCTACTTGGATTCGGTTGACCTCGCTGGAACCAATGTACCCGACAAAATACAATGGCCGATCATGGTTTGAATTCTTCGTCTGCATGTCTTCTTTGGTGAAGGTGATGCAGGGAATGTTCTTAGCTGCCACATTGCACTGTTTAGCTAACAGTTCTAGTTCCTCAGGCGCCGGTTTGATCCGAGTGAGGAATGCTTCCGAATCGGCCAGGGCTTCTTGCAATGCTTCTCTAGTTTCTTTAGACAACCGCAACAATTCATATAGCGTTATCCGCGCTGG
>NW_017976812.1:0-1017 GCF_001876935.1 Asparagus officinalis
AAGTATGTTTTGATGTTATTGTGCTTTTAAAGTTCTTAATCAATCATGATTTATGTTTGTATGTTTATGAATTTTTGGACTTTCATTTGATTTTTTTGATTTTCATGGTTTTCATGATTTGTTCTCATTTCATGATTTATATATTTATAAGTCTATATATTGTTCTTTGTTTATGTTTATGTATTGAGATACCATTTTCTTAATGATATATCTATATGTGTTCTCATGGTCTTGTTGAATGTGAGTTGTCATGATATTTTTTTGTCTATACTCACATATTGATGCCTTATAATTTTCTTAATATATATGTTTTAAGGCATTTTGATAGGGGGAGCTTATTCCCTATATTTGTTTTATACTCACCTATGCTCATTTGTAGGGGGCCTTCGTTCTCTTTATTCTTATTATTTTCCCCATTTTGATGTTGACAAAGGGGAGAAACAAGTTTATTGTGAGTATTTCATTTGTTTGCTTTATATTGGTTCCATGCATGAGTTATAAATTGTATATTCATTTGTTCCATGCATGTTTATATACTCTTTATGTAGATTGTTTGTCATCATAAAAAAGAAGGAGATTGCTAGGTCTCATGTTTATGTGTCTACTGTCTAATCTAGTTTTGATGATTAACAAACAATTCTTGTTGATGACTAAGACTAAACAGTTGATTGGATTCGGGATGGGATCAGTTTCAATCCGGAACTGGATCGGTTCCTCCTGGGTCCTCGCCGGGACGAGGTAGAGGAGATTAATGGAGGGGCCTGCTTCCTTTTTCGAATTTATGTATGGTTCTTAAATGGGAGCTGAAGTCCACGCTGTACAGACAAGAAGAACCCATGAGAGGGCGGGGATTGGTTCCCCCGTGGTTCCTCCGATGGTCAAGTTAGTGAAACCTGAGTGGGGAAGGGGAAGGTCAGGAACCGATGTGGTTCTTGAGATGGCAATGTGCCGTTATAGAGGATCTATAGGTGTTCCTCTGTGTGGATGAAGAACTGTGTGTTCTTTTAAGTTTCAAGA
>NW_017976813.1:0-1017 GCF_001876935.1 Asparagus officinalis
AAAAAAAAAGAACAATGTTCATAACATGAGGCTTTGATGATAAATCCCGTCCAACAAAATGTACAGAAAAGCACGCAAGAAAACAAATGGGCAAGATTATTTAACCATGACAATCTCCTTTCTCCATGTACGATCTTTTACCGAGTCCCCGATGAAGTTAAAACTAAGATTGCTCACTTAATAAGTTAAAGGTACAAATCCATTGTAAAATACACAAAAGAAGGGAGCGAATAAAGTTACAATCCAGTTAACATCTCAAAGGCTCGCTTCCTCTTTACCACGCTTGGATTATAAGGAAGCAAGCATAGAGATCTTTGCTTTGCTTTTGCTGTGGATAAGCTCATTGTTGGGGAGATTCCAACCAAAGTTAATTAAAACTTCCGTGTGAGGATTAATTTCTACAGTTCAAATACATCATTTTTGGTGCATTTCTTCAAATTGTTCATGTTAATTTTTCTTGTATATTAAATAGTTCATTTTGTGCAATTAAACCTTGTATCATCTGCTTGGATGCAGTTGGTCTTTGCCCCAAATTGAAGCGTGTGCCGTCTCTTTTGTAAATACTGCTGTCATTTGCATGTTCTTTCCCGAAAATAACGGTCCTCAACCTTCCATATTTTGAATAAGAATGGCTATGTTTGTTGCATTGGTTCCAAAAGTGTCAATGAGGTGGAATGCTTAGATTTTGATGGCTATGCTATTTCAACGAATCAATTTGTAACAATTTACAGATTAATAACTGAAAAATACTTAGTCCCCTAAAGCCCTAGCTGAAAGGTATATCAGCAAGAAATCGTGACACTTAAAAGCATAATTATTTACAAATTTACGTCTAGTCACGTTAAAGGTCTCAGTTAACGACCTTCCTACTGTTTGAATAATTTAATTGTGAAGCTGTTCGACTATACAAATCAGAATTAAGCAATGTTCTGTAGACTTAGGAACTAATTGTTAGTCTAAGGTGTAGACCCAAAGTCGAGACAAGAGCTGGAATCAAAACGACGAGAAAACAAGCAG
>NW_017976814.1:0-1017 GCF_001876935.1 Asparagus officinalis
ATATGGGTTGATACTAGCTCAAGAGCTAGATATAGTTGCCTCTCTTGATTTTTGAATCAATGATGATTTTATTTTACATTTTTGGGTTTAAATGGTTGATTTATGATTTCATTTGGTTGATTTGTTTTCATTCGAAAACTCTTTTTGCATGATTCTCATATTTTTCTCTCTTTTGATTTCATAAATCTATTTTTTATACATGGTTTTTAGGCTTGTATTTTGAGACACCTATTTATCGTGACATATCATTATGTGTTCTCATTATCTTGTTTGTATGTGAGTGATATCTAGCATATCTTTCATTTATGCTTGCTCACATTTGTTTGCCGTGTTCATAATTGCACATCTTCCATATGGCAATTTGATAGGGGGAGCAATCCCTATACTATGTGTTATACTCACCTATGCTTTATGATAGGGGGAGCTTTCGTTCTCTTATTCTTTTTGTTCCCTTTTTGATGTTTTCAAAGGGGGAGAAATATTGTGAGTATATTCTTTCTTGTTTATATGCATGATATATTATACTTTGTATATTCATTTCCTTTCATGCATATATCTTTTTTGTAAATTGTTTGTCATAATCAAAAAGGGGGAGATTGTTGGCCTCTTTGTTTTGATGATGTTTAACAAACAATTTACTACTAATGTTGTTTGTCTAGTGTTTGTACATTCTTATATATTAGACAAACAACGTTGTTGGAGGATGGATGAAATAGAGCTTCAACGATCATATCCAATGGAGGTTGGCGGAATAGTGGAGTGAGGCAATGCACAATTCAAAGTTAAAGATCAAGTTCAAGCTTCATCCGCATGTGTACCAAGTCGAGCTTAATGAAGATCAAGATCTAGCTTGGGTAATTTAGTTTAGGATTTATATTATGTGTGTTAGATACTCTAAGCTCAATATCTATACACACATATTTATTGGTTTCTTCGTGTATATATATATATATATATATAGTTATATATATATACACAAGTTTTGGTTTTTATGCATATATATAGTTTTATATATAT
>NW_017976815.1:0-1016 GCF_001876935.1 Asparagus officinalis
TTAACTGATGCTGATAAATCTCAGAATATTTGAAATTTTGATGAATTCATTAATGATGAAACTGAACCTCCTTTGAACACTGAATCAGCCTCTGATCCTGTAATTGAAGTTAAAAAGAGCTGGCTTAGTCTCTTTGCCGACAATAGGAAAACAGTAAGTGGAATGGTGCTAGATTTTATCCCTCCTATTTATAAAGAATCTGATATTTTTGAAGAAGAGGAATGGAATGAATGTAAATCCTTGTGGAATTTTCCCTCATTGGGTAGGTCCTAGGCCTAAATGCTAAATTCAAAGCTATGGAGATGTTTGTCAAGAAAGCTTGGGCTCCATTGGCAACCCCTGACGTTTTTCTCTTAAAAACAGGAATTTTCTTGTTCAAGTTCAATACAGAGCAAGAAATGAGTGATATCATAGAAAATGGCCATTGGTTCTTTGGATCTAGGCCATTACTCTTAAAGCATTGGTCTAATGATGATGAAATTGAGAGGAGTTTTGATAATATATATCCTCTGTGGATACAATTACCAGGTTTAAGACTCAATTTATGGAATGCTAAGTGCTTAAGCAAAATTGCAAGTGTAATTGGTAAGCCAATAGCCACAGACAAGCTCACGGCAAATAGACAGAGACTTGCCTATGCTAGGGTTCTTGTAGAAGTAAAATTACCATCAGAGCTTCCTGATCATATTTCTATTCAAGGACCAAATGGAAAATTGATTAAGCAAAATGTCTACTATGAATTTAAGCCTAAATGGTGTGAGCACTGCAAACAGGTTGGGCATGAAGTAAGTTTCTGCAAAAGAAAATCTAGGACACTAAGATGGGTTCCTAAACAAATGCCAAGAGCTGTTAGTAATCTTCAGGATAGTATGGTTGTTGAAAATCCTAGAAATAAGGATTCTAGAAATATGGCCAATGATCAACATCCCCAGGAAAATGATCCTCCTGTGCAACAATTTGAACAGACTCTTCAGCATGGATCTGAGCCTCTACATGTTCAGTCTTTTACAAGAAGC
>NW_017976816.1:0-1016 GCF_001876935.1 Asparagus officinalis
GTTGTGGCAGGTCTGGAGGATAAATTCCTCGGTGATCGGGTCCCGGCAATTCATTGCCTTGTTCCGGAACCTTTTGATGAAGGTATCGACTAACTCTCCGTCCTTCTGCTTCTCATCGAGCAGCGATCCGATAGAGATCTCGGTGTCGTCGTCGAAGAAATTTGTAAGGAACTTCGTCTCCATGTCGTCCCAGCTGTTTATGCTTCCTGGCTTGAGGCGACGATACCAATCGAAGGCGTCTCCTCGAAGAGTGCCAACGAATGACCGCACCATCAGAGGCTCATTACCAGAGATGACTCCCAAATGCGATTTGGAAGTAAATCAAATGCTGGGTAGGTGAACCCATCCCATTAAACGGCGTGAAGTTAATTAGATTAAACTTCGCCGGATATGGGATCGATTCCCATTCTCTTGGGTATGGGCAAGGAATGCCTGTTTTCTTCGTCTCTTGAGCGGAAATTAGTGTGTTGATTTTGCTCTCGAGGTTCTTGATCTTCAGGTTTTCGCCGGTTTCTTCGCCAGCATTCTCATTACCACCCCCTGCGTTGACGGGAGGATCATTGGTGTTACGAGCATTTGTATCCTCATCTTCCACATTAATCGGGTTACGATGATTCTGCTCGCCTTGTTGGTTCGCCAATGCTTGGATCTGTTGGTCATGCATTTCTCTCATCTGCTGCATGGCCATCTCCATCTCAAATTTGAAACTTTCTTTCTGCTTAGCCAAAGCGTCTTCAAGCATCTTGGCCATCTGCTCCGCACTTATCATCAGGGCCTCGCGGGGTTGTCCCTCGCTGGATACTGTATTATCTGATGCCACCGCGGAGCCGGCATCAGATTCTTTATTTTCTGAAGGGCGTCTTGTCCGAATCCTACCATAGCTTGCTCGCTCTATGGTTCCGGACTGCAGACGGGTTCTAGGTCGGGAGGCTCTTAGAATCGACTCAAAATCTTCTCGTGCTGATGTTCCTTTGCTCGTCATGTTGGTGGTGACCCTCGGAAATTCTCCGTCTTCA
>NW_017976817.1:0-1015 GCF_001876935.1 Asparagus officinalis
ACCTAATAACTTATGGTCGACACTCTACAGTGAATCTTCTCTACATTTGCCGGTATGTTCGTCATACGTCTTCAAAACGCGGCCGATCGAACCATCGCAAGCCGTATTCGTCGTGCCAGCACGGAATAGATATCGAAAGGACATCACCTTCGCTCGAATCAATAATCCCCTGCGCACGCTATGGGACGAATCTGAGGACGAAGACCCAGCGCCCCAGTTCTCGCAATACAGTCGAGTGGCGAAACGCATAATGAGCAACATGGGGTACGACCTCACTCGCTTAGAGGGCCTGAATTACGGCCGAGGGCGCAAGACGGTCATCAAACCCGCCTACGTCCCCAAAGAAAAGCCCTCAAATTACTTCAACAGGACTCGGAGGGGCTTAGGCTACTCCTCCTCCTCATCGGAGTTGTGTTTTCACGTCGACGAGGATTCTGATTACGCATGTTCAGGGGATCAATCGTCAACAACCTCGGCCTGGGACTCCGACGTCAGTGTAAGGGATCTGTTCGATGGCCTTACAGTCAACATGGCCACAGTAGACCCCGTCGGAATGGTGGAGGACGAACAACTTCCACTTTACGACGAGACATGGGATCGCCATGTTAACGCCCAGTGGAACAGTCGCTTCGAACAGCGCGAACCACCAACTGAAGACGAAGTCCTCCAGGTGAACATGGGTACTGAGGCGAATCCCAAACCCATATTCATCAGCGGCAGTCTGCCTCCTCAAGAAAAAGAGGATCTCATCGCCCTCATACGGGAATACATTGACGTCTTCGCCTGGAATTACGAGGATATGCCTGGCCTGGATCCGCGGGTCGCCACGCATCGCCTCAACATCAGCCCTGACGCCTCGTACGGGAATACATTGACGTTTTCGCTTGGAATTACGAGGATATGCCTGGCCTGGATCCGCGGGTCGCCACGCATCGCCTTAACATCGGCCCTGACGCCAAACCGGTCAAACAACAACAGAGGCGGTTTCGCCCCCAAATCATGGAGGCGATCGAAT
>NW_017976818.1:0-1015 GCF_001876935.1 Asparagus officinalis
TACAAAAAGTAAAGATACAAGCAAGTGGACTGCAGTAGGCGCGATACCACAATCTCGTAATTGAAAACAATCAATAAAAAGTCAGACAATGAATGCATAAAGATATACAATCAATGACCTATAGAAGGCTTCACCAGTGAAGAAAAATCATTGCTCCAGGAATAGATACTAAGCAAAGGAACACCTTAGAACATAAAAAAAGAAAAAATCGTGCAAAAAGCGTATTTGATTGATTAATAATTTAAAAGCAACAATAGAATTATATGTAACACCATGATGTAAAGACAACAGATCAAGGATACCATCATCATACCAAGGTTAATATGTTAACCATTATAAATTCTTTCATGAAAGCGAGTGACAGAAATTTCTTGATGCATGTATAATTCAATAGAGGATGGACACTAACTAGTCCTAACTAGTCAATTGTCATTGATGACATGGGACATCAGATGTGCACACATAATAGATGCGCATCAAACTCATTAGACGAGTCAAATGAAATGCATGGATAGACAGTTTAAAATGCAGTTCAGAGAAGTGAAGAACCAGATAAGAGGGCTGGCTGCAAATTGAATTGTGGAAGAGAATATAATCAATAGATAGAAAATGAAGAGAATTATTTGACTCCAAACACTAGTGAGACAAATGCAAATTGCAAAATAAAAAGTTGATCGAATACCAATAGAGTTTGCAGCATAATATTAGAGATGATGGGCTGAGCCCAAACTCATTAATCGGAAAAAAAAAATTATAGATTTATAAATAAAAAGACAAAGGAAAGCAAGGATCATGTTATTAATGAAAAGAAATCACAGCTTAATCAGCAAGATGTTTTTGTTTGGAAGGACTCCTTGAAATTGGGAATATTTTCGACTTTATTGTTTATTGCATTGTAAAATTGAGTAAAAAAGAAATAAAAAATTACAGTACTTTGGCATTCAATTGAGACCAGTCTCCCAATACATCTGAACAAGTGAGCAAAAGGAGCAAACGCCCAACCACTAATCCTAAC
>NW_017976819.1:0-1014 GCF_001876935.1 Asparagus officinalis
TCAATTCAAGTCGAACTCCGCGTTCATCCTCAGGCGAGCCCTGTGCTCAATCCAAATGAACCTCGCGTTTGTTCTCAACTTGAACCTCGCGTTCGTTCTCAAGTTGAACCCTGCGTTCGTTTTCAGTCGAACCTCGCGTTCAATTTTCAAACGAACCTCGCGTTTGTTCTCAAGTTGAACATCACGTTCATTTTCAGACGAACCTCGCGTTCGTGCTTAAGTGAGTCTTGTACTCAATACAGTCGAACCTCGCGTTCGAAGTCAAGCGAACTTCTTTTCAAACGAACCTCGCGTTCGTTCTCAAACGAACCTCGCGTTCGTGCTTAAGTGAGTCTCGTACTCAATACAGTCGAACCTCGCGTTCGAAGTTAAGGGAACTTCGTGTTCACTATGGTTAAGTCTCGGCTTTTCATGGGTCCACTTTGGTATACTTAATTTATTCAATTAAGTTATGGGCCCTAATTAAGCTGTAAGACCCCAATTAAGTTTTTTTTGGAAATTCAGTTGATTTAAATTAAATTTAAATCTAATTTGGTTTTTAGTCAATTATTTAATTCAAATATTATGACACTAAGGTATTAAGGTTGTCTCTCACTCCAATTGATTAATTGTAATAAGAAGTTGCCAAAGTAATCTCTCTTGTGTAGATTGTTCAAGAGGAATGTGAGATGTTTGTATGTATGCTTTCGTGTAAATATTTAATCGGCCCAAAGGAAGGTTAATATTTATTTAGACTGTATACACATCTGCGATGATAAGCGTGTGATAATTATAAGGTTTACATGTGAATAATGAATCGATCCAAAGATAGTTTCATTATTTAACATGAGTTATTGTCAATGTTTGATCATTACAACAATGTATCACTTACAAGTTAATATTACTGTCCAAAGACTTGATATTAATGTTGTGCTAAATATCTTGGATGGGATTCGTTATTATTTGAATTTTATTGATTAATAATTATGGTTATTGATGTGAGCATTTTTATTTTATTTCAGCTAATGCATCTGC
>NW_017976820.1:0-1014 GCF_001876935.1 Asparagus officinalis
AGGTGCTAAAATAGGATTTTATTAATTTGGTTCTTTAACTTGTGTATTTTTCTTGTGAAGGAACCACTTAGAGCTTGAAAATCTTGGATTAAAGATTAAGAATTTGGAGCATTGCTTTCGGGTAAGTCTTCTTTCTAGTTTTCAATTCCATCCTCTTTAGTTAGCTTCACAATTAGAGACAATTAGGATTTAAAAAAAACAAAAAGATTTTATTTTTGTTGACCATAATAAAATCTATCTTTCACTTAGATATTAACTAACAAGATAATAAACTCAAACAATTTTCCCCCTTCTCACATTTGATTGTTGTTGACCATAATTAAAAATATAAAGATTTTCTTTTTATCATCCTTTTTAGTCGCTTTTAATTTCTAGGGTTGCATTTCATATAGTGTAGGAATTCACTAAAGTGATTGTAGCACATGATTTGGCACACACTTAAAACATTCTTAAGGGCAAAACCCCAATCAAGATAAGGTAAGGGATTTCATCAACCTTTCCTTAGCCCACAAATCACTAATTCCTCACTTCACAAACCCAAGCCTTCTAAAACTCATTAGACGTTGGCCCCTAAGGATTCGAGCTCAATAAGGAACAAGAAATCCTTAAGTGAACGGTTTAAGTTTTCTCAGAATAGTTGGTGTCTAAGGCAAGGTTTAGGGGTTACGTAAAGCGCTCCGCAAGGAAAGAGGTACTTAATTGATCTTTGATCACCCTCTAGTACTATCCTTACCTGGCTAACTACCTGGGTAAAACTTTGATCTTTTCACTGTAGGAGTTTTTGGTTAGGAGCTGGTCTAGTTGAGTTAGGCTAAACCCTAGAGTTAGAGTTGATTGAAAAGTGATTGCCTTGATTTGTTAGGATTTTTCTTTTTCTTTATCTTCTCATATAAAAAAAACTAATTTTCTTTCTTTGTTTCCTTAAAAAAAAACTAATTTTCTTTCTTTCTTAAAAAAAAAAAATTTGTTTTGGTGTATGCAAATTTGGGTTCGGGATAATTTTCATCGCTTAAT
>NW_017976821.1:0-1013 GCF_001876935.1 Asparagus officinalis
CTCTTATACCAGTTGGAGGATCAGAAGAAGCAGTTTATACTCGTGTACTTGTCGGAGTGTTAAGGGAGCGGTTTAAACTCATGCACCAGTTGGAGTGTCGAAGAACTATCAGAGGTGATTGTTAATGTGATAGCTTTGTAGGCCCGTCATCCTATTGAAGAGGATCGACGGGAGATTGTCAGAGGTGTAGTGTTAAACTTGACAAGATTGTCGCGATTAGAGCGACTATGTGGGCCCGCCGTCCTGTTGAAGAGGATCAACGGGGAAAATTTGGAGGATATGATGGATCGGTCTCCACCACCAAGGCATCTTGGTCATCATCCCCTCGAAATTCATGCGGGTCTTCGTCACCCATATGCTTGAGCATGCTCTCGACTTGTTCTCCTTGGCGGAGTAAGTCTTTCCATGAGCGAGCTTCAACAGCGCCCATATTGGACAGAACGCTGATAGAGAGATTGTTCCGGCACATCTCGATGAGTGTGGCCTCGGAAACTCGATCGCGGGAATGCAGCGATCGGTTTCTGAATCTCTTGACAAAGTTGCTTACAGACTCTGTCCTTCTTTGCTTCACAGTTAGCAGGGTGGCCATAGATACTTCTGTGTCATCGTCAAAGAATCTGGCCACGAAGAGCCTTTCCATGTCCTTCCAGCAGGTGATGGACCCAGGCTCCAATCTGCGAAACCATTCAAAAGCGACCCCCTTGAGGGTACCAATGAACAGTCGAGTCATAATGGGATCGTTTCCCACTATGTGTCCAGTTTGCGCCTGGAAGTAGTAGATGTGCTGGGTAGGAGAACCCTTTCCATTGAACTGCAGGAGGTCCAGCGGCTCGAACTTTGCCGGGTAGGAGACCACATCCCATTCAATTGGATACGGTCTGACAACCCCCAGCTTGTTCACATGCTTCTGGAGCTTCAAGGCATCGAGTTGACTTTGTAGATCGTCAAACCTCTTGTCTCTTAGGTTATGGCCCGAAGATGACGCTCCTCTAGATGACTCAGATGAGGAGTGA
>NW_017976822.1:0-1013 GCF_001876935.1 Asparagus officinalis
GCGTCCACGGCATTTGCATGCGCTTTTCCTTTACCCCTTGGGACAAAGTTTGGTTGTGGAGCGTTATTTGCTATTTGGCCCCTTTCCGCCTTCTTCCTCTTGAGGAATCGTTCGGTTCGTTCTCCTCGCACCTTCAGATCCTTCCAGGTCTTTGGTGGCGCCATTCCCAAAGCTTCGAGGATGTTCAAGGACAGATTGTTGTGACAGGTCTCGAGGATGAAATCTTCGCTGACCGGATCCCTACAATTCATTGCTTTATTCCGGAATCTCTTCACAAAGTTTTCGACTGTCTCACCATTCTTCTGTTTCTCCTCAAACAGAGTGCTGATTGAGACCTCAGTGTCGTCGTCGAAGAAGTTCGTCAGAAACATGTCCTCCATGTCGTCCCAACTGCTGATGCTCCCCGGCTTGAGGCGACGATACCAATCGAAGGCCGCTCCGCGAAGAGTGCCAACGAATGACCGTACCATCAAGGGTTCATTGCCGGAGATTATTCCTAAGTGAGACTTGAAATATATTAAATGTTGGGTAGGGGACCCCTTTCCATCAAACGGCGTAAAGTTGATTAAATTGAACTTTGCCGGATATGGAACTGATTCCCACTCCCTTGGATATGGACATGGTATGCCGGACCTTTTTACCTCTTGAGCGTTCATCAACGCTGTTTGCGGAAAAAGTTGCTGTATTCATTGCTGCATTCATTACAACTTCAATCGTTACAATGAAACAAAAAGATAGCCTTTTTATAAGACCGGTACACAATGAAAACAAAAGAAATACAACTCCTTTCAAACAAACGCAAGATCTGTTTATCATCTCTTGCTTGCGTGGGTCTTTGGCATGTGACGGGGACGTTGATATCCGTGGACCACCGGGCAATCAGATCCGCTCTGAGAAAATCGGGCAGATCTTCGTCTATCCGCGAAGAGATATAGAAGCAGAACTCGAGATTCATCCACACCCCCAGCCTGATAGTACAACTCATCGACGTTGCCGTCGGAGTAACCTATCGG
>NW_017976823.1:0-1012 GCF_001876935.1 Asparagus officinalis
CCCACACAAGCGAGCGGCCGCAAAACAGGAGCTCGCGATTTGTTCACAAGAGGAAAGTTGTAATTTTTTTTACTTTTTTTCTTCTTTCTTTGATTTAGTTGTAACCGGATCTATAAAAGACTGGATCTTTGTAATCCAAGATGACAATTATCTCATTAATGAAGAAAGCTACAGTTTTCCCCGCGAACAGGGCTTATCGCACCACCATACGCACACCTACGGGAGCTACCCCGTATTCGCTGGTATACGGATGTGAAGCTGTGCTACCGCTGGAAATTCAGATTCCGTCCCTTCGGATCGCCCTCGCCACGGAGATGACGACGGAGGAACAACATCAGAAGCGTCTCGAAGAGCTCGAGAGGCTGGATGAAAAGCGTTTGGAGGCTCAACAACACATCGAGTTTTACCAAGCCAGGATGTCAAGGGCTTTTAACAAAAGAGTCCGACAGAGAAGCTTCAAGGAAGGAAATCTGGTCCTCGCTGCTCGCCGACCAATAATTCTCACCTCCAAGAAGAAAGGTAAATTCGAACCCAAATGGGAAGGACCGTTTGTAATAGACACAGTCTATTCAAACGGCGCATATCGCCTGATTACTCAAGAGGGCGCCAGGCAATTAATGCCAATAAATGGGAAGTTCCTGAAAAAGTACTATCCCTAGTACATTCAGGATAACTCATTTACCGGGAAGTTCCTCGAAGAATATTACACTTAATATTCTAGAGGATAACCCAAAATCACCACCAAAATCCCTCACTGATCAGTTCCAATTGACAGTGAATCCACCAAAAATGTCTTTTTGGCCCTCTTGATTCTTTCCATGAACAAGAGGTCCACTTTCATCCCGGAGTCCCCTTTCGATAAACGAAAGAACTTCATTCTTCTTCTCTTTGGTCAAGCCCTCTCATGGCTATAACCGAAGTTGGAGTTTCACTTCGATAAACAAAGAATTCTTCTTTCAGTTTAGATGACCAATCCTATAAAAGGCAGGTTTATCTAAATTTTCCAGATTCT
>NW_017976824.1:0-1011 GCF_001876935.1 Asparagus officinalis
TACTGCGAATACCACAGAAGGATCCTCCACCCCACCAAGGAATGCTTTGCTCTCAAGAATAGCATCCAGGCATTGGTTGAGGCCGGCGTTATAACGCTAGGGTAAGCCAATTGAAAACGGCAAGACTCCGACGAGTATACGAGTATAAACTGCTTCTCAATACTCCAAAGAGTACAAGAGTATAAACTGTTCCTCAATACTCCAAAGAGTATAAGAGTGAGTATAAACTGCTTCTCACTCCAAAGAGTATACGAGTATAAACTGTTTCTCATTCCTCCTACCGGTATAAGAGGTTAAACTGCTCCCTGATACTCCAATAGGTATATGAGTCTAAACTATTTCCTACCATTGACGGGAAGTTCCTGGAGGATATTACGCTAATATTCTTAAGGATAACCCGGTCGGACAACCAAGTCAAACCCAGTTCCAAGAGAGAAACTGGGGGTGGATTATCCCTTGCATCGGGAAGTTCCCGAAAGAATACCACAGGGGTATTCTTAGGGATAACCCAATCATTGTGGAATTGGTGAATAAGAAATTCACGTTCGAACTCAGAAGGCCGGAATGTCTCTTCTCATTCTCTAACTCTTATGAGTAGTTTTTGTGAGATGAGATCCAATCCTCTGATAGGTTAATTTTTCCTCACCAAACCATCCGCTGATCAAATTAAACGACAGTGGATCCACCAACGTTTCCACTTGCCCATTGTTGGCATTTCTCAGACTTAACGTGCTAGGTCCTAAACGCCTAGCATTAAAGTCTCCCTTTGAGTGACGATACGAGTTGGCACTTTCTTTGCTACTCGTATTCCACTCTCTTTGCGTTCTGGTCAAACCTGTAAAAGTTAGGGCCAAAGCCAAAATCCCCTCTCGATTCCTCCAATGAACGAGAGGTCCACTTTCAAATCTAGTTAGGGTCATCTCAAACTCCTGCTTGGTCAAGCATTCATACAGTTAGGGCCACAGCCAAAATCTCCTCTCGATTCCCCCAATGAACGAGAGGTCCACTTCC
>NW_017976825.1:0-1011 GCF_001876935.1 Asparagus officinalis
GATTACTTACTTCAATCTGCTGAATTGTCCACGTTACTTTCAAATTGCTTGTTGAACCACCGGGAAAAAGCCTCTAATGAATTGAAAAATCTTCCTATAGTAAGAAAGAGTCTGAAGGGAGGCAAAATTTGCTAGAGGGGAACTAGCATCAATTCTGAGGCATTTTTCATATTCACGTGAGCTCTGATATGTAATGACTGAGGCCATCTTCTTTGACGAGCATTTGGTCAAAGGTGTTGAAAAACACATATAATATGAGTAAAAGCATATCTTGGTATCAATCGTGTCTTGTCTCTTAAGAAAATGTTATGTCTACTCTTTCATACGCACTAAGGAGAAAATGTTATATCTACTCTTTCATACGCACTAAGAAAATGTTATGTTTACTATTTCATACTTTCAGAATCCTCCCATCTGCTGCTCTTGTGGAATCTGATTATGCATTGATTAATGCTCATAATGTCCTTCATCACCAAAGCACGTCTTTGGGAAAATTAAGCTTTAGAAACATTCACGTTGTTAACATTGTTCATAGGCTCTTATTATATCCTCTTAGTTATGTTAGTTTTATTCTCTTATAGTAAAGTTTTCTTTTCATTGGCGAGTGTTAACTTGTTCATAGGCTCTTATTAACATTTGTATGTTTTTTTAATTATGACAGAATTGCGTAATGGGAGATATTGAAATGACGGACATTGCACCCGATGGCTCTATCTTAGACACTAGTATTCCACTAGATGATATTACTCCATTTGAAGGGAAGGAGTTTATAAGTGATAAAGATGCATACAACTATTACAATGCTTATGCAAAGAAGATTGGGTTTGGAATTCGCAAAGACACTTTGGAGAAGTCAAAGAAGGCTTCAGGGGAGATTCTTTCCAGAACATTTGTATGTAACAAAGCAGGGAAAAAGAAGGTGCCGAGAGAAAATGAAAGTGAAATAATTAACAACCGCCGACCGGAAACTAGACTTAATTGTGATGCAAAAATGAAGATTAGGTTGACTTC
>NW_017976826.1:0-1011 GCF_001876935.1 Asparagus officinalis
GCAAGATATCACTAGACTGATACGGGACCACGCATTTCTTCAACCAGATAGCGAGGTAACCGGCGAGAAAGGTCATCGGTCGAATCGGCGCGATCGCATGCCACAAGAATGATTTGAACTTGGTCCCTGTAGGAAAACCACTCTCAGGACTGCTAGTGGTATAGGAATGAGCATCAACCTTCTTCAGTAGATTATTCACCCCTGAAGGAGTGAGTGGTACCAACTCACAAGTAGCCTCGCCAGAATTGCTCTCTAGATTCCTGAACAAATAAGACACAAACTGTTTCTGGCTCACATGGGATTTAGCCCTCTTCGCTAAGGGTTCAGACTGCGCCAAAGCGATATGATAGTGACATGTGAGATCCCATAAAGTCTCGTAGCGGTCGGGCATGCGATCCTTCAGCTGACTTAATTCTTGGTTGGAGGGAAAATATTCCTGATATAAATCTGTCCCATAGGCAAACCAGAAATCCTGTGCATCTCATGGAGGGCCAAGCCCAACTCCCCTTGCCGTGTCAGAAAAGTGTTCGAATCCGGGTTATAGAGCTCGCACAAAGCGAAGAAATGCTTCGCGCTAACAGGCAAACCATACATGGTGGCACGAACGGCTGCATACAGACCACAAGCGTGTACCTCCTCGCTCCATCGGCTCAAGACGTACTTCATCATGCGAGTCCACCAAAGCTTGTCCAAAGAATGGACCCAACCATAAAACCTGTGGCGTGTCGCAGGCATCTCCCGTCCTAAAGCAGCAAGGCGATTCTTCAAAGTAAAAGCAGCGGCAAAAAGCTCGTTACGGGGCGGTGCATCTAATCCCAATACTCCAGGATACAATCCAGTGATGTGACTCCTGCTCGAATCAGGAGCTGCCTGATGAGTGATGTATCCGCAGTGAACGCTCTCATGCTCCTCCGTCAAGCGCCACGACATCTCCCGTATCATAGCCTGACGCCGGAGCTCAGTCAACGAACGATGCCGAGGAATCTTCGGCAAATATATGAAACCGCTGCC
>NW_017976827.1:0-1010 GCF_001876935.1 Asparagus officinalis
TGATCAATGTTCACCAGTTTAAGTTTAGCAACCTTCACTTGAGAGATGTTCGCCAATCTGATCCACATATTCTCTTGTGTGCATTCGTTTGCGGTGTTGAAGTTCGCTGCTCTTCCTTGTGAACTTCACCCATCTTATCAACACTTAGTTGAATTGTTGGCCTTCTTGTTTTGATGATGTTTAACAAATAATTTACTTCTAATGTTGTTTATCTAGTGTTTGTGTTTTCGTATTTTTTCTAGGCAAACAACGAGTTGGAGGATGGATGGAATAGAGGTTCAACGATCATATCCAAAGGAGGTTGGCGGAATGTCGGTGAAGTTTATGCAAATTCAAGTTGAAGATCCAAGTTCAAGCTTCATCCGTAAGATTACTAACAAGAGCTTATTGAAGATCAAGATCAAGCTTGGGTAATCTAGTTTAGATTTTATATTATGTGTGTTAAGTACTCTAAGCTCAATTATCTATACACACACATTTATTGGTTTCTTCGTATATATATATATAGTTATATATATATATATAAGTTTTAGTTTCTATGCATATATATAGTTATATATATACATACATAGTTTTTGAGTTTTCATGTTTATAAATATGAAATCATATATTTCATATTTACTATTGTGTTTTTGAAATCATTGCATAGAATATGCAATTTTGTGAAAATTCTATATTCTTAGTTTTTGGACTTAACAATAATCATATACATATTTTATTAAGTCTATTTAATTATTGTGCAAAGTTTAAAAATATGGTTTAGCCAAAATATTAAATTTCACATGTTTACATTTTCGTGTTTTGAACTATTTTGCAAAATGATGATTTTTCACAAATGGGAAATGCAATTTGGAAAATTCTTTTTGTAACATGCTCATTTACATGTTTATATACATTTCCTAAAGTTTCATTATTTTTGGACTTCACTTGTTATTTTTAATAATTTTCCAAAGTCTCAAAAATCAGCTTTTAAAATCCAGTTTTCTGTAGTATCAGATTTCGGTCGACCG
>NW_017976828.1:0-1010 GCF_001876935.1 Asparagus officinalis
TGTAGATAGACTTTTTAGTTTAAAGTCTCATATCCTCGACCGCTAACTGCCTTCGGGCTAACGAGCTTTGTATGCTTTTGACTCGATCTATTAATAGAGACTCCGCATTTGCTTCTTTTGTGATCTTTCCGTATTTATTCTGAATGACAAGGTTTATGGGATTTTTGGCAAACCCCCAGCCATCAACGGGTTTGAAATGTCTTTACCGATTACCGTTTGAAATCGGACTAGCATGTGAGTTATTAAACCCGTCTCACATGTAACGTTGTGCTAAGAAAATCGCTTTTCTTAGACTTGATGCTATGATTTTGAATACATAGACTTAACCATTTCTTATAGGAAAAAGGCACCCTGCACCGCGTATTAGGCGATGACTTATCCCTTCTTAGGCTTCGGGATAAAATTCCCCAGGTTTAGACCCCGGTGCCTTTTTCAATCGGCGAAAGATTAAACCGGCCATGTGTGTTAGACATAGACTTTGGGATTTTTTGGCAAACCCCCAGCCTTCAACGGGTTTGATGTGCCTTTACCGATCACCGTTTGAATCGGGCTAGCATGCGGATTGTCTAGATCCGTTCCACATGTAACGTTGTGCTAAGAGAGTAAATCCTCTGAGGCTTTGTGCTATGATTTTGAATACATAGGCTTCGCCTTTGTTACGGGAATAGGCTACCCGGCAACACGTGTTAGGTGTTGACTCATCCCTACTTAGGCTTCAGGATAAAATTCCCCAAGTTTAGACCTTGGTGTCTTTTTCAATCGGTGAAAGACTAAACCGGCAACGCGTGTTAGGCGTTGACTTATCCCTACTTAGGATTCAGGATAAAAATCCCCAGACTCGGATTCTGGTGTCTTCTTCAATCGGTAAAAGACTAAACCGGCAATGCGTGTTAGGCGTTGACTCATCCCTCCTTAGGCTTCGGGATGAAATTCCCCAGACCGGAATTCTGGTGTCTTCTTCAATCGGTGAAAGACTAAACCGGCAACGCGTGTTAGGCGCTGGCTTATCC
>NW_017976829.1:0-1010 GCF_001876935.1 Asparagus officinalis
GAAATCACTACACTGCTCATCAGCATCTCTAATAGTTGCTAATATCATATTAGTCATGCTGTTGTCGCAACCATCAAGATTAGTCATCTCAGAGATGAGGCCGTGTCTATAGCGGTTGCAGAATTGCGGATGCAAAGATCAGAAAGTCGTCTGATTGTAACTTTCATTATCAGGGCTTGATAGGGATCGACTATCCATTGTGATTTTTAGACAGCCTACACTCTACCAGAGATCCGAATGCAGTGTTTATTGATGCCGAGCAGTGGCTTTATAAAACTGGCAGTGGTTTTATATATTTGCCGAAGATTCCTCGGCATCGTTCGTTGACTGAGCTCAGGCGTCAGGCTGTGACACGGGAGATGTCGTGGCGCTTGACGGAGGAGCATGAGAGCGTTCACTGCGGCTACATCACTCATCAGGCAGCTCCTGGTTTGAGCAGGAGTCATATCACTGGATTACATCCTGGAGTTGCCGCTGCTTCTACTTTGAAGAATCGCCTTGCTGCTTTAGGACGGGAGATGCCTGCGACACGTCACAGATTTTATGGTTGGGTCCATTCTTTGGACAAGCTTTGGTGGACTCGCATGACGAAGTACGTCTTGAGCCGATGGAGCGAGGAGTTGCACGCTTGTGGTCTGTATGCAGCCGTTCGTGCCACCATGTATGGTTTGCCTGTTAGCGCGAAGCATTTCTTCGCTTTGTGCGAGCTCTATAACCCAGATTCGAACACTTTTCTGACCCAGCAAGGGGAGTTGGGCTTGGCCCTCCATGAGATGCACAGGATTTCTGATTTGCCCATGGGACAGATGCTATATCAGGAATATTTTCCCTCCAACCAAGAATTAAGTCAGCTGAAGGATCGTATGCCCGACCGCTACGAGACTTTATGGGACCTCACATGTCACTATCATATCGTTTTGGCACAGTCTGAACCTTTAGCAAAGAGGGCTAAATCCCACGTGAGCCAGAAACAGTTTGCGTCTTATTTGTTCAGAAATCTAGAGAGCAAT
>NW_017976830.1:0-1009 GCF_001876935.1 Asparagus officinalis
GTTAAATATCATCAAAACAAGAAGGCCAACAATCTCCCCCTTTTTGATGATGACAAACAATTTACAAAATAAAGTATATGCATGAAGGAAATGAACATATACAAGATAATACACATGCATATAATTGTATACTCACAATATTTCTCCCCCTTTGACAACATCAAAAAGGGGACAAATGAATTAAGAGAGCGAAAGCTCCCCCTATCAATAAGCATAGGTGAGTATAAAACATAAAAGGATATAGGGATTGCTCCCCCTATCAAAATGCCATATAGAAAATGTGCAATAAATAAAGATTATGGCAAGCATGTGAGCAAGCATAAATGAAAAGATATGCTAAACACCACTCACAAGCAAACAAGATACAATGAGGACACATAATGATATGACATTATAAAGATAGTGTCTCATTATAAAAACCATGTATAATAATAGATTTATGAAATCAAAAGAAGAGGAACATGAGAATCATGCAAAAAGTTTTCAAATGAAAACAAATCAACCAAAAGAATTCATAAATCAAAGTTTATATTCAAAAACAATGTTTGATCAATAAAGAAAAATTTTCTTTACATAACTTGATCAAACCACTCATAGAATACATTATAAAGCACGAATAGATGATCCATTAGCACAAACACATAAATATCATCATATAAGTGAATTATAATGAATTCAAAAGCAACAAATCAAAACACAATTTTTGAGAGGGGCAACAATTATATTAAGCTTTTGAGCTTGTTCCAACCCATATAATCATTTTAGCATCCGGTAAACATGATTTGGGAATAAACACCCAATAAACCCGGGGGGTTACATAAATATAAACCTCTCACCAAAATCAAAGCTAGGAATTATGAAAACAAAAGAATTTGACCCATAAAAGAAATTGTTTTCATAAAAGTTTAAAAGACATTTTTCAAAACCAAGAAAAAGAAATTTAAAAATACTAAAATTCTTGGTTTAAAATCAAATTTGTTTTGGTACCCAAGTATTCTTGGTACCAAAA
>NW_017976831.1:0-1009 GCF_001876935.1 Asparagus officinalis
ATAAGAGTATAAACTGCTTCTCAAAACTCCAAAGAGTATACGAGTATAAACTGTTTCTCAATCCTCCAAAAGGTGCAAGAGGTTAAACTGTTCCCTGCATACTCCAATAGGTATATGAGTCTAAACTGCTTCCCACTTTTGATGGGAAGTTCCTGGAGAATATTACGCTAATATTCTTAAGGATAACCCGGTCAAGTAACTGAGAATAATATCCGAACCAGTTCCGCAGAGGAAGCTGGGGGTAGATGATTTATGTAACGGGAAGTTCCTAAAGAATCATATATTCTCAAGGATAACCTGAACATGCGATTGAGGATAACGTACTCCCTCGTTACACCCAGTTTTGCAAGAAAGCTGGGGGTGGATAATTCGTGTAACGGGAAGTTCCCGAAAGAATGTTAATACTCTTAGGGATCACCCGATTAATATGAACAAAGTGATGAACACTAAGTCCCCTACCGATCAGACTAATTGACGGTGGGACCACCAAATTCTATCAAATTCAAACTTCCGCTATGTTCGTGCACTCAAAACTTTAATAGTTAGAGTCCGGATATAATCTGGTAAAACCTTCATACAGTTAGGACCACAACCAAAATCTCCTCTCGATTCCCCCAATGAACGAGAGGTTCACAAATCGAGCGATCAAACCTTCCTACAGTTAGGATTGTCTCAAACCTCCTAATTGGTCAAACCTTCTTACAGTTAAGACCACAGTCAAAATCTCCTCTCGATTCCTCCAATGAACGAGAGGTCCACTTTCAAATCAAGTAATCAAACCTTCCTACAGTTAGGGTCACCTCAAACCCCCATTTGGCCAAACCTTCCTACAGTTAGGGTCAAAACCATAATTCACTCTCGATAAATGAGAAATCCGTCTTTAGTTCGGTAATCAAACCTTCCGACAGTTAGGGTTATCTGAATCTTTTCGATTCTCAGGGTGGAGATCCCACTTTTAGTTTCACCTTTCCGGATTCTGGGGGTGGAGATCCCACCTCGAGTCTCCTTT
>NW_017976832.1:0-1009 GCF_001876935.1 Asparagus officinalis
AGCGTGGTTGTGGACGATGGTGGGCTGCACTGGAGCCCACTTTGCTCTCCCTTCATATAGGCGTAAGCCACTAACCACTTTCCTCAGCTGCAAGTGGTTCCTTTCCACCTATGAATCCCTCAGTGTTAAGAGCCTCTCAGAGTTACAGTCCGAGTACGCGGTCCGGGCTGCTATGATGGCTGGTCGCAGGGCTGAGCTTGTTCAGAAGCGGAGAAAAGGGCATGCCAAATCTCTTCTCACAGACGAAGAAGAGTTCCTCCCTACGGGTGATGAGGACGAGACCTCCGAGGAAGAATGTGTGGATGCGGATACCGACGGAGGAGATCTTGATACCGGTTTGTCCTGCCCCTTTGATTTTCCTTTTCCATAAATGATAGCTCTTATTCATTGAATGAAATGGCTATTGTCACTTTAGGTAGGACAGCCGATGATCGTGAGCCACCGGTTCCTACACACGTTGAAACGTGCGATAGGCCTGTGCATGACCGACCAGTTGGTCCTCGGAGGGTTGGTGCCCCGAAGAGGAAGAAAACCGCCCATAAGTCCCACGACGGTCAGCGTCCCTATGGAGTGGACTTAGGAAGCACCGCCGATGGAGGGGAAGGTAATGCTTTAAGGTGATTTACCTTTTGGGATTCGTAACCACATTTTCATGCTCCAGGGTTCTTCGAAGAGGGCGAACTCCCACCGGGTTCGGTATCTCCTGGTGTTGATAACATGGATTGCTTTATGCAACAGATGTGCGACGCTCTTCATGACGGGTCTTTGGGCATCGATCTAAACATCGATCTTGAGTAGATGAATAATGTTGAGCCCACAGTCCCTTATTCAGGTATATCTACATCCAATGTTACTTTCCTCAAGCATGGGGAAGGAAGATCTTCTGTTTCTGCTGAAAGTATTTTCTCGAGCTTTCCTTATCTTTTAATATTCATGTTATCCTGCAGATGTCGCGATGGACAGGCCAAGCTTCTCGAAGCCCGATGCCGGCTTGTTAGCTGACATGCTG
>NW_017976833.1:0-1009 GCF_001876935.1 Asparagus officinalis
AACATGCTAACTCTTTGTTTTAAATAATTTTCAAGTTGCTTGATTTAAAATATTTTCCATGACCATATAATTAAAACATTTATTAGTTTTTTTTTAAATAATTTTTTTTAACTCTTTCTTCCTTGGTGATTTTTTTTCTACTCTAACGGGCTTTCTAAGTGACCATTTAACGAGTTTTGGGCCAATGGATCCCAACCCAAATGGGCTTAGGTCATTAAGTATGGAAATACTCCTTGGGCTTAATTACTCGGTCAGCTTAGGCTTTATAAGATAGAATCACCTTAAATTAAATAGTTTTTTTTCTTTTTGGTGCCCATTTTTCACACTCTTTTTTTACAATTTTTTTTTTGTATATGTATATATATTTTGAAAATATGTAAATCAAGACACTTTGAAAAATTATTTTCAACTCTAAGTTAGGCATGCAAAAATTTCATTATTTTAAATAAAAGTCCGAGTTAAGGCTTAAGTAAAGTATACTACTTTGAAAATCATTTTTTAAGAAATTTATTTAGAGTTATCATAAAAGGTGAACTTAAGTAAATAACCAACTAGGGATTAGAAAATTTCAAATTTATCAAACAACTCAATTATTACATAACTCTATCAATTTGGCAAGTGACGATATTTTTATAAATTTTTTTTTAAGAAAAAGGGAAAAAATATAACTAAAATGTAAAATAAAGAGAAAAAAATAACTAATTCCCACCCCCATACCTAAATTTTGCATTGTCCTCAATGCAAACTCTATAATGCATAAAGTAAAACAGATAAGAAGTGAAGCACTTACATTTGGTCCGCTGATAAAAATCTGCAATTACCTTTAGTCTGAGGAGGATGAAATCAAAAATTTATTCTTTTTTTCTTTTTTTTTCTTTTCTCTCTTTTTTTTTCTTTTCTCTCTTTTTTTCTTTTTTTTCTTCTTCTTTTTTTTTCTCTTTTTTTTTTCTTTTTCCTTTTTTTTTTTGAAAACTGAACAAGAAACTCTCACATGAGAGAAGAATAAATT
>NW_017976834.1:0-1009 GCF_001876935.1 Asparagus officinalis
AGTCAACCGAATCCAAGTGGATCCGGGTTCTGCTGTGAGTATTATGCCGCTTCGTTTGATGCATTTCCTTAGCATTCCAGTTAGCAAGTTGGCATCCACGGGCACCGTTATCTACGGATTCAACACTAGCGGGTCAAGACCTTTGGGCAAAATCCGGGTAAAGTGTCAAATGGGAGATTTGAAGACAGAAGTCACATGTTATGTGATTGATGCTGAAACTTCATATAACTTACTATTGGGTCGGCCTTGGATCCATAGTAATGTTATAATTCCCTCAACTCTCCATCAGTGTTTGAAATATGTCGACACTGATAATAGGGTTAGAACGGTGGTCGCGGATAAGCAACCATTTAAAGGGTATGAGAATTATTTCACTGATTCTCTCCTTTATGGTAACGAATCCGATACTGAATCATCGGCCCAAGGCACGGACAGCGGAGGAGAAGCTGATACCGAAGCCGGATTTGATTACAATGGAGGTTATGTTCTAAATGACATTGTACCCTTTGTAATCAACCTTGACGATGATCAAACGTCAGAGGGCAGTTGTAACTGGCAACTTGCCACTAATGAAATAAATAATGATTTAGAGTACTCCCTGTCTCTTGATGATGTGATAAAAGAATTGTATGATAATCCTGATTTGTATATGCCACTTCGGTCGTCCTATGTAACAAAGGAACGCCTCCAACATTCTTTCGGAACAACCATGATCATCCCGAACAAGATAGGAGGTGCAAAAGAAGTGATCTACGATAAAGAAAAAAGCTCTCCGTTACCAGATCATTTCCTGAGTGAAGATGAAGATGATGACAAACCTGGTCGGCATTTATCTAAGTATAGTCCGGAAGCACGCAAGCTCATGGAAAAGCAGGGATACGATTTCACGCTCGGAGAAGGTCTATACTTCGATCGAGGTCCTCGTAATCCAGCCAAAGCGGCATATGTACCAAAAGGGAAATCTGAGGATTATTATAAATACGGGCGAGGCTTAGGCTATGTTTCCTCG
>NW_017976835.1:0-1008 GCF_001876935.1 Asparagus officinalis
ATAAGAGTATAAACTGCTTCTTACTACTCCAAAGAGTACAAGAGTATAAACTGTTTCTCGATACTCCGACAAGTATATGAGTATAAACTGCTCCTTGAAACTCCGACAAGTATATGAGTATAAACTGCTCCTTGACACTCCGATAAGTATAAGAGTATAAACTGCTTCTTACTACTCCAAAGAGTACAAGAGTATAAACTGTTTCTCGACACTCCGATAAGTATAAGAGTATAAACTGCTTCTTACCACTCCGATAAGTATAAGAGTATAAACTGCTTCTTACCACTCCGACGAGTATACGAGTATAAACTGCTTCTCAATACTCCAAAGAGTACAAGAGTATAAACTGTTTCTCGATACTCCGATAAGTTAAACTGCTCCCTGATACTCCAATAGGTATATGAGTCTAAACTATTTCCTACCATTGACGGGAAGTTCCTGGAGGATATTACACTAATATTCTTAAGGATAACCCGGTCGGACAACAAAATCAAACCCAGTTCCAAGAAGCTGGGGGTGGATAACCCAATACATCGGGAAGTTCCCAGAAGAATACCACATGGGTATTCTTAGGGATAACCCAATCATTGTGGAATTGGTGAATAAGAAATTCACGTTCGAACTCTGAAGGTCAGAATGTCTCTTCTTATTCTCTAACTCTTATGAGTTATTTTTGTGAGAGGAGATCCAATCTTCTGATAGGTTAATCTTTCCTCACCAAACCATCCGCTGATCAAATTAAACGACAGTAGATCCACCAACATTTCCATTTGCCTATCATTGGCATTTCTCAGACTTAACGTGATAGGTCCTAAACGCCTAGCATTAAAGTCTCCCTTTGAGTGGTAATATGGGTTGGCACTTTCTTTGCTACCCATATTCCACTCTCTTCGCTTTCTGGTCAAACCTATAAAAGTGAGGGCCAAAGCCAAAATCCCTTCTCGATTCCTTCAATGAACGAGAGGTCCACCTTCAAATCGAGCGATCAAACCTTCCGACAGTTAGGTC
>NW_017976836.1:0-1007 GCF_001876935.1 Asparagus officinalis
AACAATTGGAGTGAGAGACAACCTTAATACCTTAGTGTCATAATATTTGAATTAAATAATTGATTAAAACAAAACCGAATTAGATTTAAATTAAAAATTTTAATTTAAATCAACTGAATTTCCAAAAAAAAACTTAATTGGGGTCTCACAGCTTAATTAGGGCCCATAACTTAATTGAATAAATTAAGTATACCAAAGTGGACCCATGAAAAGCCGAGGCTTAACCATAATGAACACGAAGTTCCCTTAACTTCGAACGCGAGGTTCGACTATATTGAGTACGAGACTCACTTAAGCACGAACGCGAGGTTCGTTTGAGAACGAACGCGAAGTCCGTTAAAAAAGATGAACGCGAGGTTCAAGTTGAGAACGAACGCGAGGTTCGTTAAATTATGAACGCGAGGTTCAACTGAAATACGAACGCGAGGTTCGTCTGAAGTACGAACGCGAGGTTCGTCTGAAGTACGAACGCGAGGTTCGACTGAAGTACGAACGCGAGGTTCGACTTGAATTGAGCGCGAGACTCACCTTAGAACGAACGCGAGGTTCGTTAAAATTGAGCTTGACGCTCACCTGAGTTGAACGCGAGGTTCACCTTAGAACGAACGCGAGGTTCGTTGAGCACGAAGCTCAGTTAAACTTGAACGAATGTGAAGTTCGTTTGAGGTAACCACCTCCTTAATGTTCGCCACGTTTCACGCACGCACGAACCCTTAGGGTTTCAAATTGAAACCGCAGCCGACAAACCCAAAAAACTTTGATTTTTATTTTCAAAACAGATCCAGAATTGGAAAAAATTGAAGAAAAAATCAAAGAAAAATCCAAAAAAAATTCCAAGAAGTTACTGTTCATCCGAAAAATTTTTGTTACTGTTCATCCGAACAAAAAACTTTACTGTTCACCCGAAAAAATTTTCGTTGCTGTTCATCCGAACAAACAATTTACTGTTCATCCGAAAAACAAAACTGAATCTTTAACCAGAGATTTAAGATCAAAAAACCCAATAA
>NW_017976837.1:0-1007 GCF_001876935.1 Asparagus officinalis
TCCTCCTCCGCGATCTCGCCGTCGAGCCCCTCCTCCGCCTTCACCCCTCCTCCTCCGCGATCTCGCCGTCGACCTCCTCCTCCGCCTTCAGCCCTCCTCCTCCGCGATCTCGTCGTCGACCTCCTCCTCCTCCGCCTTCAGCCCTCCTCCTTGCTTTTTTGGGTTCAAATTTTTTTCCTTTATAGAGTTGATCAATACTTGCTTTTTTATTGTAGGTTTGTAGAGGAACTGCAGTGATGCTTGTATCACCAATAGATGGGACCGATGAGATAGCAAATCCATTTCTCCAGCCAGATGGAGCCTAAACTCAATACAGGGACATGCCATAAGCTCATCATTAGTGATTTATAATGGCATGTCTGATTCCTAAATTTATATGGAGACATTCAGCGATTTGTCTTCAAAAACTGGAAGAAAAAACTCATTGTAGAAAGGCGTTTTAAGCTTTGAGAATTTGACTACCATCTTCACGAATGTGACTTTTCTCTACCTTGTGTGCTGGAAATATATGGAACTCTTGTTCGTTTTAAATACTAGCATATAACGGATAAAGTATTGCTGCTGGAGAGTAGGGGTGGCAAATTTTGACCCGACCCATCAACCCGATGCTTGTATCACCAATAGATGGGACCGATGAGATAGCAAATCCATTTCTCCAGCCAGATGGAGCCTAAACTCAATACAGGGACATGCCATAAGCTCATCATTAGTGATTTATAATGGCATGTCTGATTCCTAAATTTATATGGAGACATTCAGCGATTTGTCTTCAAAAACTGGAAGAAAAAACTCATTGTAGAAAGGCGTTTTAAGCTTTGAGAATTTGACTACCATCTTCACGAATGTGACTTTTCTCTACCTTGTGTGCTGGAAATATATGGAACTCTTGTTCGTTTTAAATACTAGCATATAACGGATAAAGTATTGCTGCTGGAGAGTAGGGGTGGCAAATTTTGACCCGACCCATCAACCCGACCCTACCCGACCCGTTTATAATGGGTATGGGT
>NW_017976838.1:0-1007 GCF_001876935.1 Asparagus officinalis
CAATCAAAACCCGACCCTCAGGGGTCTGGGTCATCAAACAAACGCACGCCACAAGTGTGCGTTCAATCAGAACCTGACCCCCAGGGGTCTGGGCCATCAACCAAACGCACATCACAAGTGTGCGTTCAAACAAAGAACGACCCTCAGGGGTCTGTTTCAGTATCAAAACGCACATCACAAGTGTGCGTTCAAACAAAGAACGACCCTCAGGGGTCTGTTTCAACATCAAAATGCACACCACAAGTGTGCGTTCAATTAGGACAAAATCCAAAAGGATCTAGTCCATCAATCAAACACAGGCCTCGGCCTCGTGTTTATAAACCTAAACGCGACTCTCATGTTTCTTTTCAAGAACATGACACGGTCCGTCAGGTTCAAAAGGGACAGCATGGATTTAAGATTCGTGCCCAACCTACCCAAGGGCAGGGGGTTCCATCTCCACCTTCACGAAATCTTTCCCAGGTCTCTGACCTACGTGAGCTACTGTCAAGAGGAAGGCCAACACAGCAAGTGGCTCATTCATGCCAATGTGAGCGCTCTCTGAATGCAGCTGTTGCTCACCGGTGCCTAGGCAGTCGGTGTTCAATAGATTGACGAATGTCGCTAGACCTGCTAAACGACAGCGTCGTCACAAAAAGAAGACCTCTGAAATCGAATATCCCGAGGTCACCATCAACATGATCGGTAGAGGAAAAGCCTCACGTTCCGATTCTGACGAGTCACAAAGAAGTAATTCCCCAACTGTTAGGGAAATTTGTGATCAGTTCGAAGGAGTATATAAGCATACTCGGACCCGGACAGGAGCTATTCGCCCGGTTGACTATCAAAAGTTGGCCAGAGGAATTACAACAAGTGATGAGCATTCGGCAATAGCCGAATCTCAATCTTCGAGCTCGGTTGGACCACAAGAGGTATCTGCTTATATGGCGGGAAATCCCGAGGACATAGCCAAGAGAGTGAACGAACACCAGGTCATGCTCCAGGCGCAACAGGAGACACTTCTCCAA
>NW_017976839.1:0-1007 GCF_001876935.1 Asparagus officinalis
TTCCGGATCTGATCTGATTGTCAGGTAGTCCACAGACATCGACGTCCCCGTCACCGGCTAAAGACCCACGCAAACAAGAAACGACGAACGGATCTTGTGTTATTTTCGAAAAATTGTAATCTTTCATTTTTCATTCCTTTTATTGAATATTTTTAATTCTTTGTAAGCAATCCATATTATAATGAATTCAACAATGAAGGCAACTTTCTCCAAAAACAGCAACATGTTAGAGACTCGTATTCAAACTTTTTGGTTCTATAAAAGACACAAGAATTTGGAGTGCATAGCTTATATATCATAAAGAACATATCGATTCATGAATTTTTTTTCTAATAATGATATTTTTACAATGATATTACTATTCAATATTTTAAATCAAGTTTATTATATAAGATTATATAACTCTTTTTAATAAATTATAAAGTATATATATGGAAACCTGATGCTTATAGCCAGTAGTTGAGCTCCACAAAATAGGTTAACTTTACATTATAGTTTGCTATTTGTAGTACTATTGGCAATTCCATTACCTTTCCTCTTTAGTTTTTTATTCACACTTTTTTGATGTAAATTCTTTTTTGCTAATCATTCAATTGGATATATTTAGTTTTTATAATATCAGATGTTAGAATATTCTCTTCTATTTAAAAAGTGTTGTCATGATTTTCTTAAAAAATATATACAAATAGTAGCAATAGTATATACTTCAGTGCAACTCAAATATTAGCTTGAAGCCATTTAGAGTGAGGTTTTTTTGATGCTAGAATGGTGATATAGTGATTACACTGTCTAAAAGTCGACAAAGAAAAAATTTCTACAAAGAAAAAGTAATTTCATATGTTAAATTAAAAACTAATTTATAAAATATACATGGACAGTACAGATAGCTATAGAAAGTAAGGCATATATATATCTTTCTAAAATTTTCATAGTGAGTAACCAACTACAATCATCCTAATTTAAGCATAAATAATTATTATTTTAGTTACTAATTTGATACGCGTAAC
>NW_017976840.1:0-1007 GCF_001876935.1 Asparagus officinalis
ATGAGAGGGAGAAATATGTTTTGATGGCAGGGGTTGTGTTTATTTTTTGGCCGGTGGTAGTTTGGAAGGGGGGCCAACGAAAAGGAACAAGAGTCTGAGGCCTTGTTTTTCAAAATAGACCTCTTTTTTTTCAAAAGAGGTCTATTTTGCTAATTATTTTACAAAATAGTCTATTTCGCTATATATTTCATAAAAATAGTCTATTTTGCAAATTTTCCCTTTTATTATTTGTTGGGCTCTTACCACTTCTATGAAAAAAAGAACGTAAGTTTAATTAGCAAGTTTCTCTCTTTTTGAGAAACAAACTTGAAACTTGATTGATACAATCAAAAGATCATGAAACGTAACCTTACATTGAGTCAGACCTTCAAAAATTTTCTAACTTCTGAAACTTGCTTGTGATCATCGCAAAGACGATTAAACTCTTCCAGACACCCAAGAATGTACAAAATAATTATCAAAATGGTTCAATATTCAAAACTCATAATTAAACTCAAGTCAGATAGAAGAAAATTCTACCTTAAATGACCAAAGGATGATCTTATTGCTGAGGCTTTATAAGGAGGCAATGAAGAACCGACGGAGGAGAACCAGGGAGAAAGAAAGCAAGAACGAAGGAGTACGTATATAAAAAAATTAAGGGGGCTCTTTTGGTGGAGAGCTGGTTTGCAATGGGCACCCCAAACCAATTTTTATAGTAGTTTCCAATTTTAATTCAAATAAAAAATAAGAAATAAAGTTAGGAGGGACTGGTTGAGCCTTTGGCTGTGGACCAGACACGTGGCAGAGGCTCACACGAGAGAACACTAAAATTATGATATTATAATCTATATGTATATCTATATACTACATATAAAAGAGGATTTTGGTGTTAAAACATTTGATTGTTCTTTTTACTCTCTAAACTTTAATTATTCTAACTTTAATTAATTTGATATGTCTCAATTATATCTCTTTGTAGTTTTCTTATCAAATGAGCTTTAGCTCACGCTGATGCATGGCACATA
>NW_017976841.1:0-1006 GCF_001876935.1 Asparagus officinalis
ACCCATACCGAGTTCGACGAGGGAAATTGCCTGCCTTACAGCGCCTTCGAACTCTTCAATACGGGCCTGGCATGGTTGAGACTCGGAGGGGACAGACCTCTGGCCTGGAGCAAGCGCCGTGATGGGAGGAATTTCGAGGCAAGGTTCGGCTCCCGGCTGGGGAGCGGGATCCGGAGCAGCGGAGTTCGCACGGCCTTCAGATTCGTCGTCTGAAATCAGAATGGGATCGGCCGCATGCTCCTCGGCAGCTGACACCTCCTCACGACCTGTAAGACGCAACAAGCGATACAGGGAACAATTGGGGGAGGAACACCTACTAAACTCACACGAAAGTCAAAGCAAGAAGAAGCAGCGCCTGAAGAACCAGGCTCTCTCCTTTTCTTGGAAACGACCCTCTTCACCTTCGGCTCCATTGGGAGTATGAGGAAGAAGAAGTTCGGGTTTACTCTGAGGAAGACGATGGGCCCTCTCGAGGAAGAGTTAGGGTGTTAAATACCCTAAGAGTCCTAGGCGGTTACTCAGTTAGACCGCTCAGGGTTAAAGCAGTTAAAGAGTAAGACCTAACAGATCGGATCTGGACGGACAAGATCTAGCAGTTCCTTGAGCACAATCTTCAACAAACGGCTCAAATCGGACGTGGGGAACGAAGAGGCCCACTATCTCGCATTTAATGCGAGGCGGCTATCCCACGTCTCCTTAACCGGCGTACACGTGGATTAACACGTGGCCCGCTAAAAGCGTAACCCATTCAGAGCCAAGTTCGCTATTAGCTCCTGCAAATCCGCCTGCGAGCGAAATTCGCCTGCAAATGGGGTGAACTTGCAGCAGAAACTCGCCGACAAGAATTCCTCTATAGTTGAGATTCTCTTACGACCAAATTCCGACCAATGCATGATTGCAAAATGAAACACACACAAAGGGCAATAGACCAGAAACGAAAGGGATAATTTCATTCGTGAAAGGAAAGTCCTATTACAAACGGAAAATTAAAAGCGAATTACAGAGA
>NW_017976842.1:0-1006 GCF_001876935.1 Asparagus officinalis
GAGTCAACCAAAGTCGCCGTTAATCCCAATAACTTCTCCGGGAGATCATGCAGAGTCATCCCGCAAGAAAAAATCAATTTTGGAGCGCCTCGGTCCAATTCCTGACGTTAGAGGCAAAGCTCCAATTCACGAGCGTTTGGGCCCGATGAAGAAGCCCAGAACGACTCAACATACTGGGGGTCGCCATCACCTCCAGCATGACAAAGACCTCAAGGCAGCTGCGCGCACCAATTTGCGCATTGAAGTCCAAGAGCACGCCGAAAATTCACGCCCAAAAAGGCATGTTTTGAGGCGGGTAACCTTTGAAAGCCCAAAGAAGGCAAGTCACCCTCAGATGGAAACATTATCATCTGATAGTGATAGTGTTATACCTGAGAAGGCGTGCCCGCACACGATAGGTTACTCCGACTGTCAAGCAGACGAGTTGTATTATCATGCTGGGAATACGAATAGAACCAGGAAGAGGAGTCCCCGAGAACAGGAAATTCAATGTCCCTGTTCCAAACTCATTCGGGCGGTATTGTCTGAATGCAATTGCATTAAGGCGGTCCCCGAAAGAGTTTCAGTTTTTGAAAGACTTAATGCGGAAACGCCAAAACCAAGGCCTAGGCGCTTCCAACGAAGAAGAAGGGTGATTGAAGACGGAGAATTTCCGAGGGTCACCACCAATATGACCAGCAAAGGGACATCGGCACGGGATGATTTCGAGTCAATTCTGAAAGCCTCCCGGCCTAGAACCCGTCTGCAGTCCGGAACCATCGAGCGAGCAACCTATGGTAGGATTCGGACAAGACGCCCTTCAGAAGATGAAGAATCTGATGCCGGCTCCGCGATGGCTTCAGATAATACAGTATCCAGCGAGGGACAACCCCACAAGGCCTTGATGATAAGCGCGGAACAGATGGCCAAGATGCTTGAAGACGCGTTGGCTAAGCATAAAGAAAGTTTTAAGTTTGAGATGGAGATGGCCATGCAGCAGATGAGAGAAATGCATGACCAACAGATC
>NW_017976843.1:0-1006 GCF_001876935.1 Asparagus officinalis
TGGACGAGTGTACTCTTGGGGTATTGAAGCCCTCAGATCGTGACAAGGTTCCCTGTGACAAGACTCTCTATTCCGACCCCATGGCTTCAGCTGGTATAGCGCTGCAGCTTAACATAGCTTCTCATAATAATTGCCTCAGTGACATATGACTATAAACGATGCTGGATTCAGTCGGCCAGAAGCCTGGAATTGAACTCACAAATCGAACCATTCACAAATCGAACCATTAAGAGAGTGATTGAAGATTAGAGATAGAATCTGGAATTGAACAAGCAAAGCTTTCTAGAACTCCAGCAGAGCCTAGGTGAACAAGCAAAGCTTTCTATCAAACATGACATAAGTTCTTATGCATCACTAATATAGAAAGAAGGCATAGCACATCCATAGCAGGGTTAGATAGAAGCCAAAGTAATAAAACATCCCACAAGATACATAAGTTCTCACAATCTCACAATCACAAGATACATAAGTTTCTATCAAACATGACATAAGTTCCCACAATCACATAAGTTCACAATCTCACAATCACAAGATACATAAGTTTCTATCAAACATGACATAAGTTCCCACAATCACATAAGTTCTCACAAGATACATAAGTTCTCACAATTTCACAATCACATAAGATACTCGATACATAAGTTCTCACAATCACATATTTTTTGCAAGAGAGAAAAAAATAAATACGACAACGATACATATTACAAACAATAACATTGTAAACACTGAACCTAATGCAAAAGCATAGGTGGGGGAAATAGTAGTTCTTGAGCTCGATGCAGAATCAGGTGTCGGGACATAAAAAGGTGTTTGGACATGCCCTGTACTGGATGCTGAATCACAAGCGATGCCGTACTTATCCCATTCAACCAAAGCCTCTTCATACGTTGCATACCCTTTATATACGGCATTTGTGAATTTATCAACTTGCATTTTGCAGTCCTCCCAATTATTATAAATTCCACACCGTCGACCTCTCTTCACAATGTAAAAACTCTTTCTTGCC
>NW_017976844.1:0-1006 GCF_001876935.1 Asparagus officinalis
AGCAAAACTGAGTCCTATGAGTAATGCATTATATTCGGCTATGTTATTTGAGCACGGTTCAGTCAACGAATAAGCTCGAGGCATCACGTGCTTTCCTGGGGAAACTAAGACGACTCCTACTCCGAAAGAAATCTTAGAACTTCCAGGAGCACTTGCCACATTAGTTGCTCGTGACGCGCCGTCAAAGTATAGACGCCATACTTGCTGGTGCGAAGTTGCGTTGACTTCGTGGATTTCATCAGGTAGGTCGTCATATATCTCGGCGGTGTCCGTAGTTGGATTAGCTGCCAGGAGATCACAGATGGCCTGCCCTTTTACTGACTTCTGTTGTTTAAAATGTAAGTCGTAGTGGGACAAGAGTAAGGCCCATTTTGCTAATCGCCAGCTCATGGAAGCTGGTTGAGTCATGAATACTCGGACCGGATTAACTTTAGAGATGACATAAATAGTCTGCCCGACCAGATAATGCCGCATCTTCTGAATAGCGAACACCAAGGCGAGGCATTCTCTCTCAATCATAGGATATCGAGATTCGGCGCCTACCATGGTTCGGCTCAAATAATATACTGCCTGCTCATGACCGTTATCGTCATCTTGTGCAAGTAATGCACTTAATGAGTGGCTCGTCGCCTTGACATAAATCAAGAACGGTTTGCCCGATTTCGGTGCAACGAGTACAGGAGGTTTCGAGAGATATTCTTTAATACTCTCGAATGCCTTTTGACAAGCGTCATCCCATACAAAAGATACGCCCTTCTTTGTGAGCTTGGAGAATGGTTGGCATTTTCCTGAGAGGTTCGAGATGAACCGACGAATATAAGCTAATCGCCCTTGCAATCCTCTGAGCTCCTTGAGGTTTCTCGGAGGCTGCAATTCATTAATCGCCTTTACCTTATCAGGATCGGTGTGAATACCTTTGGTGGTGACGACGAATCCTAAGAATTTACCACTAGACATTCCGAGGAAAGACTTGGTAGGATTCATCTTCAATTGATGGGCTCGCATC
>NW_017976845.1:0-1006 GCF_001876935.1 Asparagus officinalis
AGCTTGAAGGTGGAGGAAGAAACCCTAGTTGGAGTTGAAAATCTTCGGCCAATGAGGAGTACAAAAATCGGAAATTCCTTAAAGGTTTGGAGCTTTTGAGAGAAGTGAAACAATGGAGGAAGGCTCTTGGGGAAGGAGAACCCTCAAAACCGAAATAGAGGGAGAAGGGTTCGGTTTTGAGCCAAAAAGGGGGGAGTTTCTCTCTTGGAAATTTGAAAGGAGGGAGGGAAACAAAAGAGGCAACGGATTTGAATCAAAGAAGAAAGTAAAAGAGGGGGAAAACTAAAATAGAAAAAAGACAAAGAAGCACATGGGGGGGGGACCACGGCCTTGCCAAGGACACCCCTAGGGGTGTCTCGGCAAAGCCGAGACACCCCAGGGTGTCCCGGTTTTGTCGGGACACCCTCGGGGCGTCTTGAACCTGTTTTGACCCCCAAAACTTCGTTTGAACCCCTAAATTGTTTTTTAAACCCCAAAACACTCTGATTCTCCGCCAATGGTTAAATATTGATCAACGCGTTGCGCCAAAAGTCAACCTTTGACGAATCAAAACCCTAAGGGTCAACGCCGGTCAACGCGTAACCCTAGGTCAACGCCAGTCAACGCGTTGCAACAAAAGTCAACGTTTGAGGATGAAAATCCACACCAATCAACGTTTGACGATCCAAAACCCTAAGGTAGACGCCGGTCAACGTGTAACCCTAGGTCAACCCCAGTCAACGGGTTGCAACAAAAGTCAACGTTGGAGGATGAAAATCCACACCAATCAACGTTTGACGATCCAAAACCCTAGGGTGGACGCCGGTCAACGCGTAACCCTAGGTCAACGCCAGTCAACGCGTTGCGTCAAAAGTCAAACTTTGACGAATCAAAACCCTAAGGGTCAACGCCGGTCAACGCGTAACCCTAGGTCAACGACAGTCAACGCGTTGCGCCAAAAGTCAACGTTTGACGATCCAAAACCCTAGGGTGGACGCCGGTCAACGCGTAACCCTAGGTCAACGCC
>NW_017976846.1:0-1006 GCF_001876935.1 Asparagus officinalis
CTACCGTCACCAATACTCAATAGCCATTCTGAGAATTCTCTTAATTCGGAAACTTCATTGTTCGAAGAGCTTGATTGTAACCTCATATTTTGAGAGAGAGTCAAAACCTGACAGCTGTCCCATAAATATGAACTATTTATCGTGGCAAACACAATATCAGCCCTATTGCCTTTAGGAATCACTGGTAATATTTGTCTAAAATCTCCTCCGAACACAACCACTTTTCCCCCGAAAGGTTGATTTAAACTATTGGGATTTGAAAATCTGAGCACATCTCTTAAATTCCTGTCAAGAGCTTCAAAACAAAACCTATGGACCATAGGTGCTTCGTCCCAAATGATGAGCTTTGTTTTAATTAATAGCTCAGCGAGAGGACTCCCTTGTGTTATGTTGCATGTTGAGTCTTCAGTTATAGACAACGGGATACCAAATCGTGAGTGAGCAGTCCTTCCACCAGGCAACAAAAGAGAGGCAATACCACTTGAAGCTACGGTAAGTACAATGTCACCTTTTGAACGTAAGCCAGAAGTTAATGTTCTCCACAGATATGTTTTTCCCGTACCACCATATCCATAAACGAAAAAAACTCCACCATTATTCTCAAAAACAGCGTCGATAATTCTATCATATACATGTCTCTGTTCAGTAGTTAAGCTACTTAGAAGTTCAGTATGTTCGATTGCTAGAGACTCCTTGTTGTAGTTTAACTCATCTTGGATGAGCTTGTTATGAAAATCATTAAGATTTATGCTTTCTGGAACCTGAAGTGAAGGATAATCACCCAAAGTTTTGCCATTTCTGCACAAAATCTTTTCTATTTCTGTAAGAGCTAAACTCTTTAGCTGATCATCATTTAGATGCAAATCTGTCAAGTAATAAGAAACAATTTAGAAATAGAATAACATATGATTGAATAATATATTGAAAGTTGGTAAAGAAAAAAAAATGAAAAAAGCAAGAATCTTAAAATGATAAAACACAAAACAATAAGAGAATAGAATAATTA
>NW_017976847.1:0-1006 GCF_001876935.1 Asparagus officinalis
AGACATCGCAGATCTGCAACAAAAAGCAGCAAGTCAGGTACAACATAAGAACACGAAGTTTAAAAAGGGCAACTAAGAACTTTAATTAAAGTCCTATGCATAAATAGGATTTCATAATTGAAGTCTAGTTAAACCTACGAATTTCGTGCATGCGAAACAATGATTGTCATTTTTGGCGGTGAATTTTGGTGAAATACCCAAAATACCCCCCATGCCCAAGGCCAAATTCAGGTCAAGGACACGCGTGATCGGGGTCGTGATCCCCACATTCGATCATATAGCACCCCGGTACCCCACCATTTTGGTTAAATTTTGCAAATAAACCCTTTTGCAGAATTTAGCTAATCTTGCATAAAAGCCCCCCTACAAATTTTGCATTTTGGTCTCCACATGCATTCATCAAAATTTGATCAGGGGCTTGAGGTTTAGACCCCTTGGATTTCAGCCTCAATTTCACAGCCCTTTTTGCAAATAAACCCCTCCAAAACGGTTAGGGGCTGTTTTGCAAATAAACCCCTCAAACAACTCCTTGATCCTATTGCATAAAGCACCCCCACATCCCTTCATCAAGTGGACATAAACCCAATACCCAAAATTTCAGTTCCACTTTTGCAAACCCAATACCCAAAATTTCAGTTCCACTTTTGCAAATAAGCCCCCCAAAATTCGGCCATTTCACCTCTTTTGCACAAAGAACCCCAAAACATTGTGCATACACAACCCCTAGTTTACTACAAGCCTAAAGATGCAATCTTTACAAGAAAAAAAAGAGGATTGTAAAGAAGAGCTTACCAAATAAAAAGGGTTTTCTTTGAGCTTGAAGATGGAGGAGAAAACCCTATTGGGAGGAACAAGTGTTCGGCCAATAGGAGACACCCAAAATCCGAGCTCCTCTTGAAGGGTTGAGGAGTCCTTGAGAATGAATCAATGGAGGATGGAAGGATGGAGAGGAAGAACACCAAAACCGAAATTAGAGAGGGGGAATTCGGTTTTGAGAGGGGGAGAT
>NW_017976848.1:0-1005 GCF_001876935.1 Asparagus officinalis
TTGCAGAGGCCAATAAGGCAGTGTTCACTCAGAAGAAGACGCGTCGGACAGACGAACGCGTTATACCTGAGAACCCCTGTGATCAGCCGATAGGTTACTCCGACTGCAAAGTCAGTGAGTTGTACTATCAGGCTGGGGGTGTGGATGAATCTCAAAAGAGAAACACCCGGGAAGCGGATTCTCACTGTCCGTGTACCAAACTTATCAGGGCAGTATTATCAACATGTAGCTGCCCCAAGACCGCTCCACAGAGGGTCTCGATATTCGAGGAAATCTCCGATGGAACGACAAAGCCCAAATCAAGGCCTTCCCACCAAAGAGGATCGATTACTCGAGAGGATGAACCCCTAGAAGTTACCATCAACATGGTCAACAAGGGAAAGTCCCCAATCATTTCAGGTGGTTTCGACCCTAATTTCTCTTTAGGAAGCAGATGCGGGAGTAGCTCAGCTTCAGCTAGAAGCCGTCGGATATAACAATGACCATGGGGTCCATGAAGGAGTCCATTCCGATGATGAGTTCTCGGATTCTCATTCCGCGCTCGCCTCTGACGATACAACGTCTAGCATAGGGCAAGCTCGAGAGGTGTGCATGGCCAACACCGAACAGATAGCCAAAATCATTGAAGAGGCCCTGGCTAAGCAGAAGGAAATCTTCAAGTTTGAAATGGAAATGGCTATGCAGGAGATGAGACAAATGCACGATCAACGAATCCGAGCTTTGTCGAACCAGCTAGTTGAATCCGACCATCGCACCCAGAACGCCGCAGTCGACAGCGATCCGGAGGTGGTCGAAATCATTATGGCCAACACACCGCCCAAGAATACTGGGGGTGGCCCCACTAAAAATAATAACGCTGGGGGTGGACCCACCAGTGACGACAACACTGGGGGTGGCCGTATCATTCCTCTCGACGATTGTCCAAAACAAGATAGAGATCAGGCCGAAAAGATGAAGGATCTCGAAAGAAAAATCGAAGCCCTGATATCTACTCGAGAGGTGAAG
>NW_017976849.1:0-1004 GCF_001876935.1 Asparagus officinalis
ATCTATGTTAATTATTCAAAACTTTTTTTTTATTTATATTTTTAAGAGACAAAAGAAAAATTAGTTTTTCTTTTTATAGATAATGAGGTTCATGAAGAACCAACACATCTTCCTCTCCGAGCGTAGAAAATTCTAAAAACGGTTTCAGACGTTGACCATTTATTTTAAAAATATTACCATTTTTAGGATTTTCTATCTCGACAGCTCCATGTGGAAAAACTTGTTTAACAAAAAATGGACCAGTCCATCTTGATCTTAATTTTTCCGGAAAAAGATGCAATTTTGAATTGTACAATAAAACTTTCTGTCCTGGAGAGAAATTTTTTCGCAAAATTGATTTGTCATGAAAAATTTTTGTTTTCTCTTTGTAAATTTTTGAGTTTATGTATGCATCATTTCTAATTTCTTCCAACTCATTTATTTGGAGCAATCTGTTCTTACCTGCTGAGTCTGAGTCAAAATTCAACTATTTTATTGCCCACATTGCTCGATGTTCTAATTCTACTGGTAGGTGGCAATCTTTCCCGAATATTAATCTGTATGGTGACATACCCAAATTGGCCTTAAAAGCTGTTCTATACGCCCACAGAGCATCACACAATTTTACAGACTAATCTTTTCTGTTATGATTAACTGTTTTTTCTAAGATTTGTTTGATCTGCCTGTTTGTGACCTCTACTTGTCCACTGGTTTGGGGGTGATAAGGAGTTGACAATTTGTGTGTGATTGAATATTTCCTCATCAGAGCCTCGAAAGAACGGTTACAGAAATGTGTACCGTTATCACTGATGATCGCTCGAGGTACTCCAAACCGGGCAAAAATGTTCTCTTTCAAAAACTTGACAACGACCTTGTTATCATTAGTTTTGCACGCTACCGCCTCAACCCATTTTGACATGTATTCAACGGCTACTAAAATGTAGACATTTCCAAATGAATTTGGAAATGGTCCCATAAAATCGATACCCCACAGATCAAAAAGTTCAACGGATAAAATGGGTTGT
>NW_017976850.1:0-1004 GCF_001876935.1 Asparagus officinalis
GTGGATGGATCAGCTGTAGCCATATTTGCCATTAGGGCTTTGAAAACTTCTCCCAGACTTGTATCGGAACCCTCAGCCAAAGAATCAGGAGAGTACCCTTTCTTTGTTTTGTTAGCAATTTGGCCGATAATTTGCCAACCGCATTCATCATCAGACGAGGAAACATAACCTAGACCTCTCCCGTATTTATAATAATCGTCGGGTCTTCCTTTTGGCATATATACCGCCTTGGCTGGAGTACGAGGACCTCGACCAAAGTATAACCCTTCTCCGATAGTGAAATCGTATCCTTGTTTTTCCATGAGCTTGCGTGCTTCTGGACTATACTTGGATAGATGTCGACCAGGTTTGTCATCATCTTCGTCTTCACTTAGGAAATGATCTGGTAACGGAGAGCTTTTTCCTTTACCGTAAATCACTTCTTTAGCGCCTCTTACTTTGTTCGGGATGACCATGGTTGTTCCGAAAGAATGCTGGAGGTGTTCCTTCGTTACATAGGATGATCGGATCGGCATATACAACTCAGGATTGTCGTACAGCTCTTTTATCACATCATCAAGAGACAAGGAGTACTCTAAATCATCTTTTATTGCAATATCGGCAAGTTGCCAGTTACAACCTCCATCTGACGATTGTTCATCGTCAAGATTGATTACAAAGGGTACAATGTCATTTAAAACAAAACCGCCATTGTAATCGAATCCGGCTTCAGAATCAGCTTCTTCTCCGCTGTCTGTGCCCTGGGCCGATGGTTCAGTATCGGATTCGTTACCATAAAGGAGAGAATCGGTGAAATAATTCTCATACCCCTTGAATGGTTGCTTATCCGCGACCACCGTCCTAACCTCATTGTCAGTGTCGACATACTTCAAACATTGATAGAGAGTAGAGGGAATTATCACATTACTATGGATCCAAGGCCGACCCAATAGTATGTTGTACGAAGTCTCCGCATCGATCACATAACACGTGACTTCTGTCTTCAGATCTCCCATCTGGCACTT
>NW_017976851.1:0-1004 GCF_001876935.1 Asparagus officinalis
ACGCTTTAAAGATAGAAATTTTACAAATTAACCCTCTTTTTTCTGAAAATTTGCAAATTGGTCCTTTTATCCCACGTTGTTCTCCTTGGTGAGGCAATCGAGAAGAGCCTTGATTCTCCTTGGTGAGGATTGACGCTTTAAAGATAGGTTTTGCTTGGTCAAAACCATATCTCAAAATAAAGGGGGCGTTTTGACGCTGCATTGTGTTTTATAAGGCAGGGATATATTGTCGATATGCCCTATCTTATAAATGCACAATGTGGCCAAATCGTCTCACCCTTTATAAGGTAATGACTCTATCTTACCGATTTGTAAGATGAGTTCAATTTCCTTTTATACCTGAAATTAACAAACACTTAATTGCTTGTTTTCAGTGGAATATCCTTCCGGAGCCTTTTCATCGCATGCGGTGAATGGACGTCGTGACGAATATTATTCGACGTCTGATGACTTTTCGCCGATTCCACCTACTTCCCAGTTTGTTCCGGGCACATCGACAGAGGTTGCCCAAGTGGTGAAGGAAGGTGGACATCGAGCCCTTCGTCAGCTGATTACAGATGCGCCCCTCGTGAAGGATGCTAGTTCCGTTCAGTCTCTCAGGAAGACTGATTTCTTGTTTGGTGATTCTGTCAGAGATCCCGATGCAGCATTTATTGACGCCGAGCAGTGGCTTCATAAGACTGGCAATGGCTTCTTCTATTTACCGAAGATTCCTCGGCACCGTTCCTTAACTGAGCTCAGGCGTCAGGCTGTGAAACGGGAGATGTCGTGGCGCTTGACAGAGGAGCATGAGAGCGTTCACTGCGGCTACATTACTCATCAGTCAGTTCCTGGTTCGAGCAGGAATCATATTGTTGGACTGTGTCCTGGAGTACTGGGGCTAGATGCACCGTCCCGTAACGAGTTCCTTGCCTCTGCTTCCACTTTGAGGAATTTCCTCGCTAACTTAGGACGGGAGATGCCTGCACCGCGCCACAGATTCTATGGTTGGGTCCATTCTTTGG
>NW_017976852.1:0-1004 GCF_001876935.1 Asparagus officinalis
CCTCGACACCGTTCTTTGACTGAGCTCAGGCGCCAGGCTGTGAAACAGGAGATGTCGTGGCGTTTGACAAAGGAGCATGAGAGCGTTCACTCTGGCTATATTACTCATCAGGCAGTTCCTGGTTCGAGCCGGGATCACATTGTTGGACTACATCCTGGAGTACTGGGGCTAGATACTCCGCCTCGCAACGAGTTCCTCACCACTGCTTCTACTTTGAGGAATCGCCTCGCTATCTTAGGACGGGAGATGCCTGCACCGCGCCACAGATTCTATGGTTGGGTCCATTCTTTGGACAGGTTTTGGTGGGCTCGTATGACGAAGTATGTCTTGAGCCGATGGAGCGAGGAGTTACATGCTTGCGGCCTTTATGCAGCCATTCGGGCCACCATGCATGGCTTGCCTACGAGCGCGAAGCATTTCTTTGCCCTATGCGAGCTTTATAATCCAGATTCCAACACTTTTCTGACCAGGCACGGAGAGTTGGGCTTGGCTCTTCATGAGATGCACAAGATTTCTGGTTTGCCCATGGGACAATTGTTATACCAGGAGTACTTTCCCTCCAACCATGAGTTGAGTCAGCTGAAGGATCGCATGCCCGACCGCTACGAGACCTTATGGGACCTCACTTGTCATTATCACATTGCTTTGGCGCAGTCTAAGCCCCTAGCGAAGAGGACCAAAGCAAATGTGACCCCGAAGCAGTTCGCATCATATTTGTTCAGGAATCTGGAGAGCCATTCTGGCCAATCTATTTGTGAGCTGGCAATCATATTTGTTCAGGAATCTGGAGAGCCATTCTGGCCAATCTATTTGTGAGCTGGCACCGCTGACTCCCTCAGAGGTTAATGAGTTGTTGAAGAAGACTGACGCCTGCTCCTATACCATTAGCAGTCCTGAGGGCGGCTTTCCTGCAGGGACCAAGTTTAGATCATTCCTATTGCATGCGACTGCACCGATTCGTCCGATGACTCTTCTTGCCGGTTACATCGCCATCTGGTTGAAGA
>NW_017976853.1:0-1004 GCF_001876935.1 Asparagus officinalis
TTCTTTTCAAATCAAAACAATATTCGGCCAAATGATCAAAACGACCACAAAACTCACATTTGTACATATTGGCATGTTTATGATGATCTATACGTGTGTGTACCTGTGAGTGTGATGATGAAGCTTGATGGGATGCACAAACATGATTAATCTTGATGGGTTTTTGTGCATTATATGGGATGCACAAACATGATTAATCTTGATGGGTTTTTGTGCATTATAACAAAATCTAGCAAGGTGGCCTTTACGACCGCAATTAGTGCATTTATAGACTTTGTTATACATGTGTGCATAGTGTGTAGGTTTCTTAGAAGAGTTTGCATTAGACTTTGCACACAAGTCCATAAGCTTGTTATGATTATCAATGCATGTGTTTAAGGTTGAATCTAAACAAGATATGCGGTTTTTCACATGATTCAACTCATCATTAGATACAACATCATTGATAATAGAAGTAGAGCATGTATGGTTATTCTTAAAAGAATCAAATTCATTTCTAATGCATTCTACTTCTAGCATGGCATTATTTGCATGAGTTAAGCTAGAAATGGATGAGATCAATTTTTCATTTTCCAAATTTAACATATCATTGTTTTCTTTAAGCATTATATTTTCATTTTCAATGATGTCAAATTTGGACACTAGCTTCTCATGATCGGATTTCAATTCTACATGCTTGCTTTTAAGATCAATAAAATTATTTTGTAATTTTGTATAGGCATGCAATAATTTCTCATATGCACAAGCGAGTTCATTGATGGATATATCACTTTCGAATTCCGAATCGCTTACCACACTAGGGCTATCGCCTAGTGGCCGTGTGCATGATGATGCTCCACACTCACTTGAAGAACAATCCTCCAAACTACGTCGGATTTCCTCCAAGTTTTTTGATGTGCTTCTATGAATTTTCATAAATTATAAGCACTATCAACATGAACAAATTTGTTAGAAAATGATGAGTCAAAGGCATTAAGCAAATATTCTAACAAAAGTTTGTTCAT
>NW_017976854.1:0-1004 GCF_001876935.1 Asparagus officinalis
CGGATGCTAGAATGATCATATGGGTTAGAACAAGCTTAAGAGCTTGATATATTTTTGCCTCTCTTGAAACTCTTTTGTTAAAGATTTTGTTTTGATTTATGGCTTTTGAATTCATTATAATTCACTTATATGATGATATTTATGTGTTTGTGCTAATGGATCATCTATTCGTGCTTTATAATGTATTCTATGAGTGGTTTGATCAAGTTTTACAAAAGAATTTTTTTTTGTTGATCAAACATCATTTTTGGTTTAAATAGTTGATTTATGATTTCATTTGGTTGATTTGTTTTCATTCGAAAACTCTTTTTGCATGATTCTCATGTTTTCTCTCTTTTGATTTCATAAATCTATTTTGTATACATGGTTTTTAGGCTTGTATTTTGAGACATATATTTATCATGACATATCATTATGTGTTCTCATTATCTTGTTTGTATGTGAGTGATATCTAGCATATCTTTCATTTATGCTTGCTCACATTTGTTTGCCATGTTCATAATTGCATATTTTTCATATGACAATTTGATAGGGGGAGCTATTCCCTATATTTGCTTTATACTCACCAATGCATATTGATAGGGGGAGCTTTCGCTCTCTTGTCCCCTTTTTGATGTTGTCAAAGGGGGAGAAATATTGTGAGTATATGTATATTCTTTCTTGTTTATATGCATGTGAATTGTAATTTATATATTCATTTCCTTTCATGCATATATCCTTTTTTTGTAAATTGTTTGTCATCATCAAAAAGGGGGAGATTATTGGCCTTCTTGTTTTGATGATGATTTACAAACAATTTACCACTAATGTTATTTGTCTAGTATTTGTGTTTTCTTATTTATTGTAGACAAACAACGTAGTTGAAGGATGGATGGAATGGAGCTTCAACGATGATATCCAAAGGAGGTTGGCGGAATGTTGGTGAAGCCTTGCAGTTCATAGTTAAAGATCAAGTTCAAGCTTCATCCGCAACGTGTACCAAGTCAAGCTTAATTGAAGATCAA
>NW_017976855.1:0-1004 GCF_001876935.1 Asparagus officinalis
AGAGTCGAGAGCTAGTGGTTCAGTTAACTGATTGAATTAATCAATTAACTATGAGCGAACCCCTTTCCTATAGCCAGGAGAGGTTCTTAAATAGAGGAGAGATGGCGTGGCCGCTCCTTGAATCATGGGATGTGACCATGTACTGTTGAGAGATATCTTGCCGCTCATCTGTACTATAAGCGGTCATTTGAGGGGTTGTGCTTCACATCATGTCACGTAGGAGTGGGAAGGCCCATCCTCGTACGTGGGACAACGGCTGCCCAATACTCGAGTGAATTTGGCCAGCTTGCCGAATGCCGGCGGATCCAGCTCTTGACCTGGACAGGCGAGATGAACTGCATTTATGAGTGTGCAGGTTGATTTGGCGCCTGTCCGATCACTTGTACTGTGAGCGGCTACTCGACGGGTTTGGAGTACTATGCTCTCTCCCTTCACATCACAGGAAGTAGGAAAGCGGGTGCTTAGTACTCGAGTGGGTTTGGACTGCTTGCCGAATGCCGACGGATCCAGCTCTTGACTCGGACAGGCGATGTGAGCTGTATTTATGAGTGTGCAGGCTGATTCGGTGCCTGTCCGATCACTCATACTATGAGCGGCTACTCAACAGGTTTTGGAGTACTGTGCTCCCTCCCTTCATGTCACGGGAAGTGAGAAAGCCCGCCCCTGTACGTGGGATAGCGGGTGCCCAGTTACACTGGTGACCTTGAGGTTTGTAGGCGAATTCGACTTTAGACTCGGTCAGGCGAGTTGTGTAAACAGGCGAATTTTAGTCATTTGGATGATCTTGAATCGTGCGGGTGAGCCGATCATACAGGTGAACCTAGGGCAAAATAGATACGAGCGCATTTGATGATCGCGCGGTTTAAGCCCGTGCTGGCGAGTTAAGTCTAAGGGTGAACCCTACCCTTAAATTGTGTGGGCGACTTCTCCTTGCAGGCGAATTTCACGTAAGTTTGCAGAGGTAATTTTTACCATCTACAAGACCCCCTTCAAAGTTTTCAGAC
>NW_017976856.1:0-1004 GCF_001876935.1 Asparagus officinalis
AAACCCTAGAGTTAGAGTTGATTGAAAAGTGATTGCCTTGATTTGTTTTAGTTAGGATTTTTCTTTTTTCTTTATCTTTTCATATAAAAAAAACTAAAAAAAAACTAATTTTCTTTCTTTCTTTCCTTTAAAAAAACTAATTTTCTTTCTTTCTTTCCTAAATTAAAAAAAAAACTTTGTTTTGGTGTATGCAAATTTGGGTTCTGGATAATTTTCATCGCTTAATCCGTGTTGAACCAATCCAAGAAATGGCAAATCAACCAGTTCTTCAGGATATGTGTTACCCCACCAGAAATGCAATTCCATCTTGCATAAGACTCCCCGAAGTAAATGGAGCAAATTTCAAGCTTAGACCGCATTTCATTAACATGCTTCCCAAATTCCTAGGTAATGAAACAGAAGATGCATATATATTTATCTCGGAATTTGAGGAAGTATGTATTATGATAAAAATGAGAGAATTAACCGAAGATGCGATTAAGCTTAGATTTATTCCATTTGCTCTAAAGGACAAAGCTAAAAAATGGCTGTACAGCTTACCGATAAATTCCATCTCAACTTGGGAGGAATTTGTCACCGTTTTTCTCAAGAAATTTTTCCCTATTCACAAAACGGTAAAGCTTAGGAACAGCATTCAGAATTTCAAAATTGTCCCGGGAGAGCCATTCTGGAAATACTTTGACCGATTTAAAGATCTTTTAATCCAATGTCCTCATCACGGTCTAGAAAAATGGCGATTGTGCCAAGTCATATATGAAGGATTGGATTATTCTTCAAAAACATCTTTAGAATCGATGTGTCAGGGAGATTTTATGAGAAAAAACGCAGATGAAGCTTGGGAATTTCTAGAGAGTTTATCCGAGAAAACAATGCAGTGGGAAAATTGTGATGACATGGTTTCATCTGTTTCCCAATCTAAGTCTAGTGGTCTTTCTCTGGAGTCAAACATTGCATCTGAAGCGAAGATGGCGACGATTATGCGGAGGTTAGAAGCCTTAGAAGTT
>NW_017976857.1:0-1003 GCF_001876935.1 Asparagus officinalis
GTCGGCCATGACGATTTCGACCACCTCCGGATTGCTGCCAACTGCGGCGTTCTGGGTGCGACGGTCGGATTCCACTAGCTGGTTCGACAAAGCTCGGATTCGTTGATCGTGCATTTGTCTCATTTCTTGCATAGCCATTTCCATTTCGAATTTGAAGATTTCCTTCTGCTTAGCCAGGGCCTCTTCAATGATTTTGGCTATCTGTTCGGTGTTGGCCATGCACACCTCTCGAGCTTGCCCTATGCTAGACGTTGTATCGTCAGAGGCGAGCGCGGAATAGGAATCTGAGAGTTCATCATCGGAACGGACTCCTTCATGGACCCCATGGTCGTTGTTATATCCGACGGCTTCTGGCCGAAGCTGAGCTATTCCCGAATCGACCCTGCTTCCCAAAGAGAAATTAGGGTCGGAATCACCTGAAATGATTGGGGATTTTCCCTTGTTGACCATGTTGATAGTAACTTCTAGGGGTTCATCCTCTCGAGCAATCGATCCTTTTTGGTGGGAACGCCTTGATTTGGGCTTTGTCGTTCCGTCGGAGATTTCCTCGAATATCGAGACCCTCTGTGGAGCGGTCTTGGGGCAGCTACAGGCTGATAATACTGCCCTGATAAATTTGGTACACGGACAGTGAGAATCCGCTTCCCGGGTGTTTCTCTTTCGAGATTCATCCACACCCCCAGCCTGATAGTACAACTCACTGACGTTGCCGTCGGAGTAACCTATCGGCTGCTCACATGGGTTCTCAGGTATAACGCGTTCGTCTGTCCGACGCGTCTTCTTCTGAGTAAACATTGCCTTGTTGGCCTCTGTAAGAGTCGCACGTTTGGAATCACTCCTTTGTGAGGGTGAAACCTTAACGGGCTCTTGGTCCTCTGCACGCACCGCCGAGCTGGTTATTGCAGAGTTCGATTTGTTAGGAGGTCGTGTACGTCCCCCAGTCTGGATGTTGGCTTGAAACTCCTTCAGCGATCTCCAGCTTTCCTTGACAAGCGCTTTTCCT
>NW_017976858.1:0-1003 GCF_001876935.1 Asparagus officinalis
AACCCTATCTTCCATGTCGATTTGCTCGTCAATTCGGCTATGATCAAATTTATGTCGGCAACCCGAATCATCATCTTAGCTTTCGCGGGGGACTTTTCGACGGAGCGAGAGCTTGGTTCTGGAGTATTGCTGGCTGCACAGGTGCTGAGTTCGATCTCCCTCTGGAAACACCACCTCTGCGGACGACTTTTCTATTTTGCAAATGGTTGCTCGCTGCCAACATCGTCACCCAGTACGGGGGAAGGTCAGAACCAGAAGAAGAGACAGCCCTGCGGCGCTCAAGTAGAGCGGCACGTGAAGTTATGACTTCACCCCAAAAGAAAGATGCTGCTGAATCATCGAGGAAGGGAAAAGAACCGGCTCGCTCAGTTGGTAGTGAAGAAGAATTTGACTCTGAGGAGACGGAGACTTCCGAGGAGGCGGGTGAGACTAGCTCAAGTTCTGATGAAAGAGCGGGTCTTCCTGATTCTTTCTTTGAAAGGGGACTTGTGCGCCCATCTGCTGCTCCTACTCAATCACAAGCTACTTCGAGAAAACGGGGAGAGAGAGTCGTCATGACCTATCCTAATCGGATGACGGTAGACATTCTCAGTGGGGACGAAGAGGATGAAGAGGATGAAGTGCCTCTTGCTCGTCGACAAAGATCACGACCTTCCACTCAAGCTCAAACCCAGATTCCTCCCATAACTGAATTACGCACCAAACGTCGTCATGAAGGTTCTGAAACACATCCGCTGAAGAAACAAAAGAAAGCCGTTTCTAAACCTCGTGTTCATCTCCCCGCTTTAGAGGAAACATCTGTCCATAGCGCTTTTTTAGGAGAACAAGGTAACAATTTGTTTTTATTGCTCTCACGTTTGTTAACACTCGGATTCATTCTATTGTCAACGTCTACAGGGAGTCAAGAAGAGGGAGAATATCGAGTTGAAGCTGATTCTCCTGGTGGTATGGAGACTAAAGAGACCAGCTTTGTCCAACAAATGCAGGATGCTCTGAAGGAAGG
>NW_017976859.1:0-1003 GCF_001876935.1 Asparagus officinalis
CGGGTTTAGACCTCTTTTTGGGGGGCTTGGGAGGCATGATTAGCTAGGGTTTCAGACAAGATAAAAGAATTTTTTTTTAATTTCCTGTAAACATAAAACAAATTTAGAGCAAATTAACCAAATGCCCTCAAACTAAAACCCTAGATAAGAAGAATAGATACTAGGGCAATGAAATAAGATTAAGTAGATGAAAAAAGAGATCATTACCTAGCAATGTCCGACGGAAATCGATGGAGGAAAGGAGCTTCGGTCGATGGATGAAGCGACCGAGAAGAGAAACCGATGGATTTGGGAAGATTTTCGGAATGAAAGAGGAAATGAGGAGTCGGATCTAGAAGATGGTGAAGGAACGGCTGAGATTGATCCAAGAGAAGATCAGTGGTGATGAGCAGTTCGGGTTTAAAAACAGAAACCCAATAAAGACCGAAACCCACAAATAATAAAACCGAAACAAAAAAATCGAAAAATTTGCTGCTGTAGGAATTCAATTTCGGTCGACCGACGCGGTCGACCGGAATGCTTACAGATAACCGTCGGTCGACCGGGTCGGTCGACCGAAAGAAAGTAATAAGCATAAACCTGATTTTTGAGATATTTTTACTATAAACTCTTTTGGAAATTTATTTTACAAACTACTAAAAGTTTTATAATATGTATATAAGTAATTTTGTCTATTAAAAACATATAAATAATTTATTCTGACACAAGAAATATAATTTGTCATTCAAAGCCAAAAAAAATTTTTAAAGACAAAACAGAAACAACACATTAAAAAAAATACTATATAAGTATTTTTGGTACCCAAATCATTTTGGTACCACTAGAACTTGGGACATGACCCCTATCATTTAAATCCAAGGCCCTAGGGTTATGAACCCGTTTGAGCGTATTTTGTGCACCAATACGATCAAAGCAAAAATTGTAAATGTGACCTATACGATTGCAATTTGTGCAATGTAGAGGTTTAAGTGGTTTACGTTGACCGAAATAGAATGCACGTGGT
>NW_017976860.1:0-1002 GCF_001876935.1 Asparagus officinalis
ATGTTTCTGAGGACTTGGATCGAATAATGAAGCTATTAGAGGATAGTGAAAAGGATCTGTATGAGGGTTACACCAAGTACTCTAAATTTTCATTTATGTTGGAGCTCTTGCATATTAAGAGCCTCAGTGGAATGGAAAATATTAGAGGATATTAATGAAGCGATTTTAAAAGTTATTTGGAGTTTACTACAATACGCTGAATCTTGGGAGTTAAGTGTAATTTACCCAATTAATTAACAAGTGCTGCCTTACATAATTAGCCAAAAAAAGGCCAAACATACAACTATCACTAGTACAAACAGGTGCAGCCCCAACGGGTGGTAGGAACCGTTGGGGCTAATTTTCTTAGCACCAACGGTTTCTCCCGTTGGCGCAATTCGTGTTTTTCCCAAAAAATGGAGGGAACCCGCCCCACACCCCCAAATTTTGCTTTACCCCAAATTAACAAAATTCGATCTCTCTCCCTCTCTGCCTCCCTCCCTCCCTCTCGCCAAAGCCAACACCGCCCTCCTCTCGGCGTCGTCGTCGTCGGCGTCGGTGCTCTCTCGCTGCTTATTCTCTCCCTAAAAGCCCTAGTTAATCATTATCGGAGCTCTCTTCCCTGATTCGAGCTCCTCCTCTGATTTGAGTTCCTCTCGTCGTCGTAGTCGTCGTCGTCGTCGTCGTCGTCGTCGACCTCTCGATTGGACGTTGCTGTTGCCACCGCTGGAAGTTCTGTCGCTCCCTCCTCTTCGGTGAAAACCCTAACTCTAATCCCCCCTTTCCTTCAAAAACATACTCTAAAAGCCCTAGTTTACTCAGCTGCTACATTTCCTTTCTTTTTACCTCTTCTGTGAATTATGATTTTTGAGAAAGCAACGGGAATGGGTTTGAGTTTTGTTGCTTCAGCTTCGATCTTTGTCTGCTATTATAAAAAGTTCCCCTTCTGGATACTTAATGAATTTATGGCCCTCTTCATCTCCTTCATGCTATGAATCTTGAAAGACTGATATTTTGTGGTGC
>NW_017976861.1:0-1002 GCF_001876935.1 Asparagus officinalis
TGCATGGAAGGTTTGACATTCTTGGTTTCACCTTGGACTACAGCCTTGTGTGAACCCAGGGGCGTCACATACGCAGACGTACTCCGGATCTAAGCCTGGTCTTAGATCCCGAGACTTGGACGATTGTTTCCTTGGTGAATCAATCCTCCCCGGCTATTATTTCCTTTGTGGAATAATACCCGTCGTACTTCTTAGATCTGATCGGATCTAGATCTCGCGGTGGTCCACGGATAAACCCCGGCGCAGGCAAATAACCCACACAAAGCAAGAGACCGCAAAACAGGATCTTGCGATTCGTTCGACAAATAAGGAGAAAGTTGTAATTTTCTTTATTTCTTGTGTTATTTGATTTTCGTTGTAACCGGATCTAAAAAAAGACCGGATCTTTGTAATCGATAAACTATTACAAGAATTTGCAATGGAATCAATGATGAAGAAAACAACGATTTTTCCCCCGAACAATCTGGCGACCACAGTGGGAGCCACCGATCTCGCTGCCGAGATCGATACGTCGCAGCCGCGGATTCCGATCCCGGTCGAGGAGGAGGTCGAGTATGAGTTCGACCAAGCCAAGTTCGAGGAGTACGTGTCCTCGTCCGGATCTACCTCCCCCCGCAAGTCCAAGTTCTCCTCCAGGAGAAAGGTTCGTTGGTATGAAGAAGTCGAAGCCACCAACGAAAATCTCGCCCCGTTTGATGCCAAAGTCGCATCGGGTGAGATTCCTCCAGTTTCCAACCAGGTCAGATCTGCTCTGGCCAACTCTTCTGCCACAGAGGGCGTGGTGACTCTCTCGAAGAGAGCCCGCCAAAGGCAACGTCAACGCCTTGCGAAACGATTCGCAAAGGCCATGGAGTCAGTTGACGGGATCCGCTACAGCGTGAATCTGAAGAACAAAAGAGGCAAGCAGCCTCAACAATCGACGAATGGTGGTTCCTCCAGGCCGCCAACAATGGAATGGGTCCGTGTCAAACGGAACCGATCGACGCTGGAGGAGCGCATTCG
>NW_017976862.1:0-1002 GCF_001876935.1 Asparagus officinalis
CGCATGGGTGTTCTTTGAACGGAGCACGTGCTCAATGCGGAAGCTCTCGAATGACTCCACTAGTCTGACCGCCGCTCGGTGGAGTGGGATAAGATCCTCATTCCTGACTTCGTATTCGCCAGTCATTTGTTTGACAATGAGTTGCGAGTCGCCATAAGCCTCCAGATGCTTTATCCCGAGCTCTTTGGCTAACTCGAGCCCTATGAGCAACGCGTTGTACTCAGCTACGTTGTTGGTACATGGTTCCGTCAAGGAAAAGGCCCGGGGAAACACGTGACCACACGGGGAGGTGAGGGCCACCCCCACTCCTGCAGAAATAGAGCCGCTCGCGCCTGCGCGGGACGCACCGTCGAAGAACATCTGCCACACCTCTGGCGACGAAGTCATATTGGCTTCGGGAGGTTCATCCGGCAGATCTTCGAATAGATCGGTCTTCTCCCCCAGCGGGTGACTAGCCATGAGATCGCATATGGCTTGTCCCTTGACCGATTTCTGCGGCATGAAATGAATATCGTATTGAGAGAGCAGAAGCGCCCATCTGGCCAGGCGCCAGTTTAGCGCTGCGGGTTGTGTCATGAAGACCCGAATGGGATTCATCCGGGAGATGACATGGATGGTTTGGCCAACCAAGTAGTGCCGCATCTTTTGGATAGCGAACACCAAGGCTAGGCATTCCTTCTCGACCATTGGGTACCGTTGCTCGGCGCCCTGCAAGGTTCTGCTCAGGTAGTAGATGCCCTGCTCGTGGCCTGCATCGTCGTTCTGAGCCAAGAGGGCACCCAGAGAATGTTCCATAGCCCGTATGTATATGAGGAATGGCCTTCCTGAGATTGGTGCCGCAAGGACAGGCAGATTTGAGAGATAATCTTTGATCTCCTCAAAAGCTTTTTGGCATGGCTCATCCCAGACGAAGGAGGTATCCTTCTTCATCAACTTGGAGAAGGGTTGGCACTTGCCCGAGAGATTCGAGATGAATCTTCGGATATAAGCCAGTCGTCCTTG
>NW_017976863.1:0-1002 GCF_001876935.1 Asparagus officinalis
TTTTGGCAAACCCCCAGCCTTCAACGGGTTTGATGCACCTTTACCGATTACCGTTTGAATCGGGCTAGCCTGCGGATTGTCGAAATCCGTTCCGCATGTAACGTTGTGCTAAAAGAATGAACTCCCTTAGACTTAATGCTACGACTTTGAATACGTAGACTTTGCCCTTGTCACGGGAATAGGCTACCCGGCAACACGTGTTAGGAGTTGACTTATCCCTACTTAGGATTTGGGATAAAATTCCCCATGCACCAAGTGCGCGGATTGGAAGTTGAAAGTTCTGTCAAATAGGAGAGGAAGAATTTTATATTCTATCTCCCGCTGGAAAGGAAACTCGAGGTGGGATTCCCACCCCCAGAATCCGGAAGGATGAACCTGGGAATGGGATCTCCACTTTTATATTCTATCTACAGCTGGAAAGGGAACTTGAGGTGGGATCCCCCACCCCCAGAATCCGGAATGATGAACTGGGAGTGGGTTCTCCACTCCGAGCATCGGAAAGGTCCGAGGAGAGGAAGAATTTTATATTCTATCTCCCGGTGCTGAAGAGGAAGAATTTTATATTCTATCTACAGCTGGAAAGGACACAGGAGAGGAAGAATTTTATATTCTATCTCCCGGTGCTGAAGAGGAAGAATTTTATATTCTATCTTCAGGCGGAAAGGAAACTCGAGGTGGGATCTCCACCCCCAGAATCCTGCAGGATGAAACTAAGAGTGGGATCTCCACTCCGAGAATCGGAAAGGTCTGAATGACACTACCTTTTATAGGATTGGTCATCTGAACCCAAAGAACCCCTCATTCATTGAGGTGAAGACCCAATTTCAACCCTAACTTTTATAGGTTTGGTGGAAAAAAGGGACAAAGGTGGATTTTCGTTTATCGAAAAGGAGCGACTCGACATTAGTCTTGACTATGTGTAGGCTTGACTATGCGAGATCGGAAACAATCCTAACTTTTATAGGTTTGACTGTTTCAAGTGGATCTCTCGTTCATGGAAGG
>NW_017976864.1:0-1002 GCF_001876935.1 Asparagus officinalis
TTGCCCTATGCTAGACGTTGTCTCGTCAGAAGCGAGGGCGGAATAGGAATCCGAGAGTTCATCATCGGAGAGGACTCCTTCATGGATCCCACGATCGTTGTTATATCTATCGGCCTCTAGCTGAAGCTGAGCTGTTCCCGAATTGACCCTGCTTCCTGGAGAGGAATTAGGGTCGGAATCACTTGAAATGATTGGGGATCTTCCTTTGTTGACCGTGTTGATGGTAACTTCTGGGAGTTCGTCATCTCGATCAATCGATCCTCTTTGGTGGGAACGCCTTGACTTGGGCTTTGTCGGTCCATCTGAGATTCCCTCGAATATCGAGACCCTCTGTGGAGCGGTCTTGGGGCAGCTACAGGCTGATAATACTGCCCTGATAAGCTTGGTACACGGACAGTGAGAATCCGCTTCCCGGGTGTTTCTCTTTCGAGATTCATCCGCACCCCCAGCCCGATAGTACAACTCATCGACGTTGCCGTCGGAGTAACCTATCGGCTGCTCACATGGGTTCTCAGGTATAACGCGTTCGTTTGTCGGACGCGTCTTCTTCTGAGTAATCATTGCCTTGTTGGCCTCCGCAAGAGTCGCACGTTTGGAATCACTCCTTTGTGAGGGTGAAACCTTAACGGGCTCTTGGTCCTTTGCACGCACCGCCGAGCTGGTTGTTGCAGAGATCGATTTGTTAGGAGATCGTGTACGACCCCCAGTCTGGATGTTGGCTTGAAGCTCCTTCAGCGATCTCCAGCTTTCCTTGACAAGCGCTTTTCCTCGATTCTCGGGTAGAGCATCGATACGGTTGTTCAGAGGATTCTTGAACTTGGGTAAATCCACGCTGCGGTGGGGCTTTATCGAAGGTTCGGGATCTGAAATGGACGAAGGTTGGAGAGCAATATTACCTGTTTTTACCTTAGGCGTTGATTTGACCTTTGGTACCCAAACTCGTTCGGACCTCGGCGATCTCTTAACGGCCTCTCCCTTTAGCATTTCTCGTGCTTTTTGGAC
>NW_017976865.1:0-1002 GCF_001876935.1 Asparagus officinalis
TAGTATTTTTGTACATACATGTCTTCCGCTGTGTATTATGCATGTAGACATAGCACGATTTCCTTCAGACTCGAGAGGCGGTTCAAGTCGAGACCAAGACGATATGACAGTTTGAAGTCAAGACGAGATCAATGTCGATTCGAGAGGCGGTCCAAGTCGAGACCAAGATGAGACGATAGTTTGAAGTTGAGATGAGGTTAATGTCAACTCGAGAGGCAGTCTGAGTCGAGACCAAGACGAGATGATAGTTGGAAGTCGAGATGAGATCAATGAGGACTCGAGAGACGGTCTGAGATGAGACCGAGATGAGACAATAGTTTGAAGCCGAGACGAGATCAATATCGACCAGATGAGACGATAATTCCTATGTCGACTCGAATGGAAAACTAAGACGACACCTCATGTGTCAACTAAAGAGTTAAAAAAATGTAATCCATTAAGTTAGTTTATTTTAATCTGTTGATGTCTGAGATCACACAGTTGGTCGAAGTTACGGAGTCGTTGAGTTGTCGAGTGGTTGAGTCGTCGAGGGGGGTCATTTCCTACTTCGACTTTATGCCTGGTTCTTAGAGCTCGGGAAGGACGAATGACCTGCACACGCAAGAATCGTAAGAGAGCGGGGTTTGTTTCCCCCGTGGTACCTCCGACGATCAAGTCAGTTGGTGAACTTGAATGGGGGTGAAGGAAGAACAGTGTGTTCTTCCTTCTGTGTAGTATGTGCTTTATGGGGGTTTTAGATTGTGAAAAACCGAACATCCTTTTATGGCGAATAGCGCCCGTATTTATAAAGGATGCCAAGGATAGATTAGTCATTTCATGAGTGTACGGTAGACGGTGGTGAGGGGTGAGCTGGAGGTTGGCTCACCCTTTGCTCTATACATTTCAGTTTGTGAGTGACGGGAGGTCACTTCAGCGATATGGGGAACCAGCAGCCGACGAGGCTTGTCGGTGAGCGACGGGAGGTCACTTCAGCGATATGGGGAACCAGCAGCCGACGAGGCT
>NW_017976866.1:0-1002 GCF_001876935.1 Asparagus officinalis
AAGGGGGGCTGAGGCTATTAGGGTTCAATAGAGGGTTCTGAGAGCTTCAAAACGAGTATATATACTTAGAGTAGCAATCGGGTTTGGTATAAACAAAACCCGACCTGAAGCAGAACTGGCAGAACCAGGTTCGCTGCGCGGTCGACCGCAGCGACCACGGCGGTCGACTGCGCAGGTTCCTGGGTCATGCTCAGACTGGGGTTCGGTGAAAAGGCTATAACTTTCTCATCTGATCTCGGAATGAGGTGATCTAAGATTCGTTGGAAAGTTCTTAAAGAGGCCTACAACTTTGATCTTATACACTTTTCCAGATTCTAAATAAATTAGTGTACAAAATATAAAAACTCTCAACTGGTCAAAATTCTCAGATTCTCACTATTTGCCTTTGTGCATGTTTTGTGTATTTACACTCGTATATTCACAAATATGCATTGAATTGATCTCAAATCAATTCCTATCATACTCAAATATCAAAATACATTATTTTCACTATATAACATATTTATAATTATTTATCACACTATATTTAAATTTTTGGGGTTTTACATTCTTCCCCCCTTAAAAGAATTTCGTCCTCGAAATTCGAAAATCATACGCATCTCGCAATATGAACTTCTAGATGAACATATAGAAATATTTATACCTAACGATCTAAAATAGTAATATTCCCGCTCGAACCCTAATCTAGTGGAACTAGTACATCGGGTGAAAAATCCAAATAAGGAACCCCCCATATATATACCATATGTTTCAAAAGATTAAGAATTAAGCAGAAATATTCACATTCTAGTGTTAAATGTAAATATAACCCAAGATGTAAACATAATATAAAACACATATCATAAAAATTAATTTACCTGTTCGAACAAGAGTGGGTAGTCGCGACGCATGACCTCATCGCGCTCCCAAGAAATCTCCTCAATGCCTCCTCGATTCCACTGGACTTTCACCAAGGAAAAAAAAATATCTTGTTTCTAAATTTTCTTGTCTTCTCTAGCAAGT
>NW_017976867.1:0-1001 GCF_001876935.1 Asparagus officinalis
CCTCTTCCTGGGAATCCGACGTCAGTGTCGGACCTTTCTTTAAAGGTTTGACTGTGAACATGGTTTCAAATAGTCACCCTGATGAAGATGCAGGGGGTGACGAAGAGTTAATTGAGTCAACCAATGATCCTTGGATCAAACGCCTTAACGTCTTGTGGGATATGCGCTTCGAACAACGTGAACCACCCACTGAAGATAAGGTAATTCAGGTCAACATGGGAGATGAATCTGATCCCAAGCCTATCTTTATAGCTGAAGACCTATCATCATCCGAGAAGGAAGACCTTATATCTCTCATCCGAGAATATATAGATGTCTTCGCTTGGAATTATGAAGATATGCCTGGTCTTGACCCGAAGGTGGCCATGCACCGTCTCAACATCGATCCGGATGTAAAACCCGTTAAACAGCAACAACGCAGGTTTCGTCCAGAGATCATGGAATCAATTGAGTCAGAAATTAAAAAGCTTATAGACTCAGGTTTTGTTAGAGAAGAACAACACCCTGATTGGGTGGCCAACATCGTTCCAGTTCCTAAGAAGAATGGTAAAGTCCGGATATGCATCGATTTCCGCGATCTCAATGCCGCCTGTCCGAAAGATGAATTCCCACTCCCCATCACGGATGTTATGATTGACAACACCTGCGGGTATGAAAGGATGTCTTTCATGGACGGATTCTCTGGGTACAATCAGATAAAGATGCACCCGGACGATGAAAAACATACTGCTTTTAGAACACCACTGGGGGTGTATTGCTACACAGTGATGCCCTTCGGCCTGAAAAATGCAGGTGCAACTTATCAACGTGCAATGAACACAATCTTTCACGAACACCTACGAAAGAAGATCAAGTGCTACGTTGATGACATAGCAGTAAAGAGCCAATGTAAAGACGATCATCTTACGGATCTGAAGATAATGTTCGAAATTATGCGAGCACATCAGCTAAAGATGAATCCAACGAAATCATTCCTCGGAGTTTCAAGTGGAAAATTCCTG
>NW_017976868.1:0-273 GCF_001876935.1 Asparagus officinalis
TTGCTCATCCAGATCTGGTGCTCGGCGATCGTCAACGCCAAATAAGGCAAGAGTTTGAGAGGATCGGATCTCAGATCTACGCATGCGTACTCCGGATCAAAGCTTGGTCTTTGATCCCGAGATTTGGGCGATTGTTTCCTTGGTGAACCAATCCCCCCGGCTATTATTTCCTTGGTGAAATAATACCCGTCATACTGTGTAGATCCGACCGGATCTAGATCGCGCGATGGTCCACGGATAAACCCAGGCGCAGGCGAAGAACCCACAAAAGCG
>NW_017976868.1:587-1001 GCF_001876935.1 Asparagus officinalis
CCTCGTCCGGATCAACCTCCCCCCGCAAGTCCAAGAAGTCCAAGTTCTCCTCCAGGAGAAAAACTCGTTGGTATGAAGACGTTGAAAACACCAACGAAGATCTCGCCCCGTTTGATGCCAAAGTTGCATCGGGTGAGAGTCCTCAAATTCCCAACCAGGTCGGACCTGCTCTGGCCAACCCTTCTGCCGCAGGGGGCGTGGTGACTCTCTCGAAGAGAGCACGCCAAAGGCAACGTCAACGCCTTGCGAAACAATTTGCAAAGGCCATGGACTCTATTGATGGGATCCGCTACAACGTGGATCTGAAGAACAGATGAGGCAAATAGCCTCAACAACTAAAGTATGGCAGCTCCTCCAGGCCGCCAACGAACGAATGGATCCGGGTCAAACGGAACCGTTCGACACTTGAAGAGC
>NW_017976869.1:0-1001 GCF_001876935.1 Asparagus officinalis
GCTAAATAGTCGGGGTTGCCAGCCCCGACATAACTAAATAGTCGGGGTTGGCAACCCCGACTATTTAGCAGCGTCATTTAAAAAAAAACCGACCAATTTCGTGGCCACGCTGCTGACGTGGAACGAAATGGGTCGGTTTTGATAATAAAAAGTGGATTGGGTCGAATTTTTTAATAAAAAAATTAAATGAGTTTAAATCGAAAATTTGTTCCTCTGAAAAATTCTTCTCCCTTCTTCTTCTTTCTGAACTGAAAATACCCAACTCCTGATCCTAATATCATAAGCTTCTATCCCTCTTCTTCTCAAAAGATCAATTGAGAAATCAAAACCCTCAATTTTGAGCCCATTATAAAATTTTGGTGTTTTTTGATGAAATCTACCCTAATCCATGGCAAAATCATGTTCATCAATTAAATCAGCAACATAGAAGGATGATTTGTAAGTATGAATTTGTCATTTGAAGTAACTATTTTTTCTTGATTTATAAATTCGTAAGCAATGCAAATTAATTTTTCATGGCTTTGAAATTGGGTAAGAGAGATGTGGAGTTTCAATGGCTTTGAATCAATGTCTAGCTTTGATTAGGGGTTATTAGATAGTAGTTTTCCAATTCGTGGTATTTCAAAAAAAATTCAATTAGTTTTTCAATTAGGATCTTTGCAACTTCCATGCAATTAAATTGGCAGTTTGTGATGAGATTTCACTAAAAAGAAACAGAACAGACAGGCTTTGCTACTCATTGAAAGTCTCTGTACAAAATTTTTGTGTGAATAGTTGAGTTAGCATTAGAATGCTGACTGTTTGAGTGAGTTTATATAAGAAGAGACCATCTTGCAAGTGGTGAGCATCTCTTGCGTGATTCTCTCATGCATACAAAATTCAAGGAGTCTAGTCTATGTACGCATCTCTGACATGCGCCTACAAACTACAAAGAATAAGTATGTGGAAAATGTATATTGTCATTTTAAATTTTAAAAGCATAGCTTAATGCAAATATTATG
>NW_017976870.1:0-1000 GCF_001876935.1 Asparagus officinalis
GCTGTGCCAGTGATACCGCTAGTGCCGCCAGTGCATCTGCATAAGCGTTCTGGAGACGATGGATATATTTAATGAAGAATTCTTCAAAAGATTCTGCCATTTTGATGGCTTCCTGGTGGTACGGGATCGGGTCTTGGTTCCTGACTTCATATTCTCCACGGACCTGATTGACTATCAATTGAGAATCCCCAAAAGCTTCGAGATATTCGACCCCCAGCTCCTTGGCGAAACTGAGTCCAATGAGAAGTGCATTGTACTCGGCTACGTTATTGGAACACGGACCAGTCAATGAATAAGCTTGGGGCATCACATGCTTTCCCGGGGAGATTAAGACGACTCCAACTCCAGAGGAGATGGTGGGACATCCCGGGGTTATTACCCTATTAACTGCTCTTGAAGCACCATCGAAATATAATTGCCATACTTGCTGGTGCGATGTAGTGTTAACCTCGTGGGTTTCATCCGGCAAGTCATCATATACTTCTGCCGCATCTGCGGTCGGGTTTGCCGCCAAAAGATCACAAATCGCTTGTCCCTTGACCGACTTTTGCTGTTTGAAGTGCAAATCATACTGGGACAAGAGGATGGCCCATTTTGCCAACCGCCAATTCATCGAACCCGGTTGCGTCATAAATACTCGCACGGGATTAACATTGGAGATAACATAAATTGTCTGTCCCACTAAGTAATGCCGCATCTTTTGCACTGCGAATACCAATGCGAGACATTCTTTCTCGATCATCGGATATCGGGATTCAGCGCCCACCAAAGTCCGACTTAAATAATAAACTGCCTGTTCGTGACCATTATCATCGTCTTGTGCTAACAAAGCACTTATCGAATGGTTCATCGCCTTGATGTAAATCAAGAACGGTTTACCTGATTTTGGTGCAACGAGAACAGGGCGATTTGTCAGATATGTCTTGATATTTTCGAGTGCCTTTTGGCAGGCGTCGTCCCAAATAAATGACACGCCCTTCTTGTTTAGCTTAGAAAATGG
>NW_017976871.1:0-1000 GCF_001876935.1 Asparagus officinalis
TCTCATCCGATATCAGAATGAGGTGATTTAAGATTTGTTGGAAAGTTGTTGAAGAGACATACAACTTTGATTTGTTGAGTTTTTCTAGATTCAAAGTGCATTGGTGTGTAAAATATATAAATGCTTAACTAGTCATTTTTCCAGATTTCTCTTCGTGCATGTTTTGTGCATTTGCACTCATGTATTCACAAATATACATTGATATATTCTCAAATCAATTCCTATCATACTCAAACATTAAAATATGTTATATTTTCACTATATAATATATTTATTATTATTATTCACATAATATTCAAAATTTTAGGGTTTTACATTCTTTCCCCCTTAAAAAGAATTTCGTCCTCGAAATTCCGCGATCGTATCCTAGAGATTAATAATATCAAAAAAGCATGTTGAGGGGATAATCTAGACAATAAAACCCTCATATACGCATCTCGTATCACTAATCTCTAGATATGAAATATAAAAATATTTACACTTAACAATCTAGAATACCAATATTCTCACTCAACCCCTAACTAGACGGAACTAGTACGTCGAGCAAAAAATCTAAACAAAAAACCCCCCATATATATACCATGTGTTCCGAATGATTAGGAGTTAAAGTTTCAATACCTCCATTCTAGCATTAAGTATGAATATAACCATATAAACAATCCATAAATATCAATCAAAATCAATCAACCTACCTGCTCAAACAGGTGCGAGTAGTCGCGATACATAACATATTTGCGCCCCTGAAAATTATCATCGATATCTATACTTAATGGTCTAAAATACAAATACTCCCAGTTAACTCCTAACTAAACGGAATAAGTACGTCGAGCGATAAATCCAAACAAGAAACCCCCCATATATATACCGTGTGTTCCGAATACTTAGAAGCTAAATTCTAGTATCATCATTCTAACGTTAAGTATAAACATGGCCATATAGATAACCATAAATCATAAACAAATCATATTGAATTTTTAATTTACCTGTTCAAACATGTGTG
>NW_017976872.1:0-1000 GCF_001876935.1 Asparagus officinalis
TGTTAGGCGCTGACTTATCCCTTCTTAGGATTCGGGATAAAAGTCCCCAGACTGGTACTCTGGTGTCTTCTTCAATCGGCAAAAGACTAAACCGACAACGCGTGTTAGACGTTGACTCATCCCTTCTTAGGATTCGGGATAAAATTCCCCACGTGTGTGAAGCATGGATTTTGGTGTTATTAATAACAACTTGCCACAATGTCGAATATGTGGGCTTTTGTCCTTTTTACGATCAAGGACTAACCGGCAACACGTGTTAGGCGCTGACCAATCCCTACTTAGGCTTCGGGATAAAATTTCCCAGACTGGTATTCTGGTATCTTCTTCAATCGGTAAAAGACTAAACCGACAACATGTGTTAGGCGTTGACTTATCCCTACTTAGGATTCGGGATAAAATTTCCCGCGCGTGTAAGGCACGGATTATGGTGTTATTAATAACAACCTGCCACAATGTGGAATATGTAGGCTTTTGTTCTTTTTACAGTTAAGAACTAACCGGCAACGCGTGTTAGGCGCTGACCTATCCCTTCTTAGGATTCCGGATAAAATTCCCCAGATTGGTATTCTGGTATCTTCTTCAATCGGTAAAAGACTAAACCGGCAACACGTATTAGGCGTTAACTTATCCCTACTTAGGATTCGGGATAAAATTCTCCGCACGTGTAAGGAACGGCTTTTGAGAGTTGAAGGATGGTGTTAAAAAAATGGGAGAGGAAGAATTTTATATTCTATCTCCCGAAACTGAAGAGGAAAAATTTTATATTCTATCTCCAGTTGCCAAGGAAACTCGAAGTGGGATCTCCACTCTAAGAATCCGGAAAAGTAAAACTAGGGGTGGGATCTCCACTCCGAGAATCGAAAAGATTTCAGTAACCCTAACTTTTATAGGATTGGTTGCTTAATCCAAAAAAAGAAATCCTCATTCATTAAGGTGAAATTCCGATTTCGGCCCTAACTTTTATAGGTTTGGCTGAATAGGAAAAGATGGAAGCCTTTCG
>NW_017976873.1:0-1000 GCF_001876935.1 Asparagus officinalis
TTTGGGGAAAATATTAATAAAATAAAATTTAATATTTTTAAATACTAGAAATTCATTTAAATATGTATCAAAAATTACGGTTGTTACATCCTACTCCCCTTAAAACAAATTTCGTCCTCGGAATTAAAATATCTAGGATAAAAATATAGATAGATTCACTTCAACTCATATAAGATTCAAGATATATTGCATATTCATAATAAGAAAGTCATACAAGGAGATTTAAAATAAGATACAAGACATGACAGCTAAGCTTCAGGAAATAAATGAGGGTATCGCTGTCGCATCTCAGACTCAGTTTCCCAAGTCGACTCTCCAGGAGAATCTGGGTGCCACATCACACGAACAAGCGAGACGGTCTTGTTCCGGAGGGTCTTCTCCCTTCGGTCCAAAATCGCCACAGGCTGCTTCTCGTATGTCAAATCATGTCGCACCTCAATCTCCGAGAAATCTACGACATGACTCGGATCTCCAACGTATTTTCGCAACTGAGAAACGTGGAATACGTTATGCACTCCACCCAAGGCGGGTGGTAATGCAAGTCGGTACGCCACTTCTCCCACTCTCTCTAATACGTCGAAAGGTCCTACATATCGCGGACTCAACTTCCCACGCCTTCCAAAGCGAATGGTGCCTCGGTTGGGGGAAATCTTCAGGAACACATGATCTCCTGGCTGAAACTCCAAATGACGGCGCTTCGCGTCTGCCCAATGCTTGAATCCGTCCTGTGCTATGCGGAGTCGCTCCCGAATGGTCCTGACTGCATCCACTGATCTCTCAATCAACTCTGGCCCCAAAATCTCTCGCTCACCAACATCATCCCAACTCAAGGGTGAACGACACTTCCTCCCATACAATGCTGCAAAAGGGGCCATCCCAATGCTTGCCTGGAAGTTGTTGTTGTATGCAAACTCCACCAAATGCAAATGATCTTCCCACGACCTGTGGAAATCAAACATACAAGCTCTGAGCATATCCTCTAAAATCTGAATAGTCCTCT
>NW_017976874.1:0-1000 GCF_001876935.1 Asparagus officinalis
CTCATATACCTTATTGGAGTATTAAGAAGCAGTTTATACTCGTATACTTTTCGGAGTGTTGATTCTTTCGTTGCAACGCATTGATCGGCGTTGACCTAGGGTTACGCATTGTCCGACGTTAACCTTAGGGTTTTGAACGTCGTACGTTGACTTTTGATCACAACGCGTTGACTGGCGTTGACCTAGGGTTACGCGTTGACCGACGTTGACCCTAGGGTTTTGAACATCGTACGTTGACTTTTTGATCGCAACGCGTTGACTGGCGTTGACCTAGGGTTACACGTTGACCGGCGTTGACCCTAGGGCTTTGAACATCGTACGTTGACTTTTTTGATCGCAACGCGCTGATTGCCGTTGACCTAGGGTTACGCGTTGACTGGCGTCGACCCTAGGGTTTCGAACGTCGTAGGATGCTCAAGTCACAAGACCAACTAATGAAGCTGATGCATCAGTGACCCTCGCATTTATAGGATTTTTGGCAAACCCTCAGCCATCAACGGGTTTGATGAGCCTTTACCGACTACCGTTTGAGTCGGGCTAGCATGCAGATTGTTCAAGTCCGTTCCGCATGTGACGTTAAGCTAAAAGAGTTAACCCTTTTAGTGCTACGATATTGAATACGTAGACTTCGTCTTTCTCACGGGAATAGACTTTTTTGGCTAACCCCCAGCCTTCAACGGGTTTGATTAGCCTTTACCGACTACCGTTTGAGTCGGGCTAGCATGCGGATTGTCTAAATCCGTTCCGCATGTGACGTTGTGCTAAGAGAGTTAACGCTCTTAGTGTTACGATATTGAATACGTAGACTTCGTCTTTCTTACGGGAATAGACTACCCGGCGACGCGTGTTAGGCGTCTTTCTTACGGGAATAGACTACCCGGCGACGCGTGTTAGGCGTTGACTTTAGGGTTTTTGGCTACCCCCAGCCTTTAACGGGTTTGATTTGCCTTTACCGACTACCGTTTGAGTCGGGCTAGCATGCGGATTGTCTAAATCCGTT
>NW_017976875.1:0-999 GCF_001876935.1 Asparagus officinalis
GTCTCTCTACATCGCCAACGGGAAGATCGACCACTTGCTTGCCGCAGGACAAGCATCATCATCATCATCTGTCGACTGCATGACTTGGCATCGACGACTTGGCCACATAAGCGAGAAGGGGATGCAGATTATGGCCACGGGAGAGAGGCTTCCGGGTCTGAACAAGATAGATCTGGCTTTCTGTGAGGACTGCATCCTAGGCAAACAAAAGAAGGTGAGCTTCAACAAGACAGGACCAGCTCCAAAACTGCAGAAATTAGAGTTGGTGCACACCGACGTGTGGGGACCTGCGCAAGTCCCATCTATTGGTAACTCTCTTTACTTTGTCACTTTTATTGATGATGCTACGAGAAAATTGTGGGTGTTCTTCTTGAAGCACAAGTCAGATGTATTCATCATCTTCAAGAAGTGGCTTGCCTGTGTGGAGAACGAAACAGGCAATAAGCTGAAGTGCCTAAAGTCTGATAATGGAGGCGAGTATTGCAGCCAGGAGTTCGAGAACTTCTGCTCGTCCCGTGGGATTCGGAGACTGAAGACCGTCCCAGGCACACCTCAGCACAACGGAGTGGCGGAGCGCATGAATCGCACTATCTTGGAGCGCGCCAGAAGTATGAGGATCCACTCCGGATTGCCCAAGAGCTTTTGGGCTGAAGCTGTCAATACTGCTGCATACTTGATCAACCGCGGGCCATCCGCGGCTCTCAATTATGGGATACCTGAAGAGGCTTGGACCGGAAAGAAGCTGAAGCTAGAGCACTTACGAGTATTTGGTTGTGACGCCTATGTCATGACCAATCCTGCAGATCGGTCAAAGCTTGATCCAAAGTCAAAGAAGCTCTCTTTCATCGGCTATGGAGGATTGATCCAAAGTCAAAGAAGCTCTCTTTCATCGGCTATGGAGGAGATGAGTATGGGTACCGTTTCTGGGTACACGATGCGCGCAAGGTGGTGCGCAGTCGTGACGTCGTATTCCATGAGAATGCGGTGTACAAGACCAAA
>NW_017976876.1:0-998 GCF_001876935.1 Asparagus officinalis
TTCGCCTTTAGGCTATAACCCTCTAGGGAATCACCCTTTTCTAAGAAGTGGGTTTAATTTTAGATTACCTATATCTATAATTGAATCCATCATCTTCAATTTCTTGCATTTTCTTTTATTCTTGAATTTTATTTTTGATTTGTTTCTCAATTTTATTCATTCTTCTTTCTTACCTTATTGATCACATTTATTTTCAAACACATTGATCTACACACTATCACTCTCATTATCTCTCCACAATCACAATCACTCATCACTCCTATTTGTCACGCACACGAAATAAGAACCGAATTCATATTTTCTCCTACAAAACACCTTCCTCGTGGGATCGATATCTTAAATACTATAACTTGACACGGTTGTGCACTTGCAACCTTTTTGGTACATGTTTATGCCGCATCAAGTTTTTGGCGCCGTTGCCGGGGAAGGTGCTTAAGTAGGTTTTAATTATTTTGGTTCTTTAACTTGTGTGTTTATTGTGAAAGAACTACTTGGAGATTAAAGATCAAGAATTAGAGATTGAGGAATTGGATATTCGCTTGTGGTAAGTCTTCTTCCTTATATTTTAAATTCCACACCTTTAGTTAGTTTCTCACAATTAGTGACAAATAGGATCTTAAAAAAAACAGATTTTATTTCCGTTGACCATAATAAAATTCACCCTTAACTTTGATATTTACTAACAAGATAATAAATTCAAACAAACCCCCCCTTCTCATTTGTTTGATTGTTAACCCTAATTAAAAAAAGAATTTTTTTTTTCTTCCATCCTTTTTAGTTGCTTTTAATTCATAGGGTTGCATTTCATATAGTTAGTAGGAATTCACCAAGTGATTTGAGCATCTTGATTTGGCACACACTTCAAAATATTTTTAAGGGCAAAACCCCATAATCAAGATAAGGTGAGGGATTTTATCACCCTTTTCTTGGCCCAAAAATCACTAATTCCTCACTATACCACCCAAGCCTAATAAAACTCATTAGACGTTGGCCCCTAA
>NW_017976877.1:0-998 GCF_001876935.1 Asparagus officinalis
AATGGATATAACCTTTTCATATATAACAACCTGCATGAGTCCCATTCCGATAATAGTGTAGTTTGTAGAATATACCTCTGAAGTATAATGCACTTCATATATAACAATTTGATTTCTCACCATTTCTATGGATTTGAGTCTCATCTTTTCTTTTTCTTTTTTTTTGGTATTGGATAGTCCTGTGTTTTAATCTTAACCCCCCCATGCCCAGCCTAAACTGTGTTGTGATTATTATGATTTTCTTTATGTGCGAAAAGAGAGACAAGTGTCCACAAAGTAGTGGACAATTATGTTAACAAAATGGCACGTCCTGTCGAAAATAATATGAGAGGACCAAGATCCTGTCATACATATTTATTCTCAAGTCAACATTAAATTTGACTTTAAATGATTAGATGAAAAAACTACTTTTTTGTGTGCAAATGCTCGAATGTTGTTTCTATCATTCTCAGAACTGATGCAAGTTTGCAGATATCAAAATGGATGAAATCCCATTAAGAATATCACGCAATGTGGATAAACTTGATAACCATGGTTTTTGGAGTAAATGCTGCTGAAGAATTTTTTTGAAGGGCTTCCATCCACTGGAAAATCCTTTGATGTATACACTGCCCTCCTCCATGCATATGCGAGAGGAAAGCTGGTAGAAAATGTTGAGAACCTGTTTGAGAGAATCCAAAATTTTATAGTATATTGTGGATGACTTTTATAATCTGTGAAGCTGTAAGACTAATCATATTATGTATTTAAGCAATATCAGCTGTAAGAATATAAGAAGTTTTGTGTAATATACTTGTTTAGCTGAACTAAAGTTTTAATTGAATAACTTTGAGCTAATATTTCATTTAACTATGTTAACTTTTAAAAGAAAATGTTGGCTTTCAACTGTACACATTGACGTTCAGATCTTTTAGCTAACCTTTAAGTGAAGATGTTAACTTTTAGCTAAACATATTAACTTTTGATTAAAAAGATTAACTACAAGTTGTACATGTTAA
>NW_017976878.1:0-372 GCF_001876935.1 Asparagus officinalis
TCCCCAGAAGACAGCTCAGAAAAATAGCCGTTAGTGTCTAACGGATCTATTGGCAGTCGACCGACAGAATTTTTGGTCGACCGAAAGAAAGAATTCGGTCGACCGACGGAAAATCCGGTCGACCGCGAGCAGGTCTGAAAAACAAAGAAACAAGCAGAGACTTCGTCGGTCGACCGGTACGGTCGACCGATGGAGCTTTCGGTCGATCGGACCGGTCGACTGACAGACTTTCTGTCGCCCAGTGAAGAAAGATCAAATGATCGGTCGACCGGTGCGGTCGACCGAAAACTGACATATGAAAATCTGATTTTCTGATTTTAAAACCCTGTTTAAAAATATTAAATAAATTCCAAAAAATGTAAAACTTTGGAG
>NW_017976878.1:666-997 GCF_001876935.1 Asparagus officinalis
ATTTATAAACATGAAAACTCAAAACTATGTATGTATATATATAAAACTATATATATATGCATAAAAACCAAAACTTGTGTATATATATATAAACTATATGTATATACGAAGAAACCAATAAAATGTGTGTGTATAGATATTGAGCTTAACGTATTAAACACACATAATATAAACCTATACTAAATATACCAAAGCTTGATCTTGATCTTCAATAGGCTTGACTTGATATATTTGCGGATGAAGCTTGAACTCAATCTTTAAATTGAATTGCATAAGCTTCACCGACATTCCGCCAACCTCCTTTGGATATGATCGTTGAAGCTTTATTCCA
>NW_017976879.1:0-996 GCF_001876935.1 Asparagus officinalis
TTCCTCATGAACAATCTACACAAGAGAGGTTACTTTGGCAACTTCTTGTTTCAATTAATCAATTGGAGTAAGAGACAACCTTAATACCTTAGTGTCATAATATTTGAATTAAATAATTGATTAAAAACCCAATTAGATTTAAATTAAAAAATTTTAATTTAAATCAACTGAATTTCCAAAAATTTAATTGGGGTCTCACAGCTTAATTAGGGCCCATAACTTAATTGAATAAATTAAGTATACCAAAGTGGACCCATGAAAAGCCGAGGCTTAACCATAATGAACACGAAGTTCCCATAACTTCGAACGCGAGGTTCGACTGTATTGAGTACTAGACTCACTTAAGCACGAACGCGAGGTTCGTCTGAAAATGAACGAACGCGAGGTTCGTTTGATAAAAGAACGCGAGGTTCAACTTGGGAACGAACGCGAGGTTCGTTAAAAAAATGAACGCGAGGTTCAACTGAAGTGAACGCGAGGTTCGTTAAAATTGAGCTTGACGCTCACCTGAGTTGAACGCGAGGTTCACCTTAGAACGAACGCGAGGTTCGTTGAAATTGAGCTTGACGCTCACCTGAGTTGAACGCGAGGTTCACCTTAGAACGAACGCGAGGTTCGTTAAAATTGAGCTTGACGCTCACCTGAGTTGAACCGAGGTTCGTCTGAAGGACGAAACGCAGGTTCGTTAAAAATTGAGCTTGACGCTCACCTGAGTTGAACGCGAGGTTCACCTTAGAACGAACGCGAGGTTCGTTAAAATTGAGCTTGACGCTCACCTGAGTTGAACACGAGGTTCACCTTAGAACGAACGCGAGGTTCATTGAGCGCGAAGCTCGGTTAAAATTGAACGAACGCGAGGTTTGTTTGAGGTAACCACCTCCTTAATTTTTGCCATGAACCCTTAGGGTTTCAAACTGAAACCGCCGGCGCCAAACCCAAAAAATTCTTCGATTTTTATTTTCAAAACCAGATCCAGAATCGGAAAAAATTTCTTGA
>NW_017976880.1:0-996 GCF_001876935.1 Asparagus officinalis
CAAATAAAATTCCCTTCATTTGACTGATTGAATATTTCTTTCTTTTGCAGTGCCTTACGCCCGCGAACCGCTTAATCTTCGTCACCACTTTGGGCATGGGGGAGGTGCGGACTTTAATATGCAATTCAATCTGCGTCAAGAACTCCCAATATTCCAAGACACCGACAAAGATCGTGTCACCCTGATCTCAGATCCAAATACAGATGTACTCAGGGTTTTAGTTACGGACGCTAAGTTTGAGAGTGGGTCTCGTAAGAAACTCGCCAAGCCAGCTTTCTTATTTGGGGATCGCGTCCCTATCTCAAAGGAGATCGTGCACGGCGGTCACTACAAGTGGCTTAGGCAGATCGGAGACCGTCGCTTCTTCCTCCCTGACATGCACAGGATGTTTCCCATCTCCTACTATCAATGTGCTTCTGTTCCCCGTCACATGAATTGGGACTTGGTGAGAGAGCAAGATGGGGTAGCTGTTGGGGTTCTGACTCACAAGGGTGTGAATACCGCTGGATATAATCGACAAGTGTCGGCCTTGGAACCCTGCTTATTCTCACGGGGATATCCTTTAGGAGAAACAGCTAGCCCAGCTAACACTTTCATGCGACGATTTTTGGCCGCCAAAGGAGAATTCCCAACTGCAGTATTCCGAGCTCCTGGATGGGTACATTCCTCCAAGGCAGGATGGTGGGCACGAATGATAGAATTCGTGTTGGCAGAATTGAAGGGACCATTAGCTCAATCTGGGCTTGCTTGCCCTATTATGGCTACTAAATATGGAATCGCTCTTAGTCCATATAACTTCTTCGCCATTCTGGAGCGGTACAATCCAGAGACTTGTACGTTTTTCACACCAGAAGGAGAATTAGGGTTCGCCCTGCATGAGATGTTTGATGTCTCAGGTCTTCCTTTTGGAGACCTGCCATATAAAGGGTATATTCCCGGATCAACTGAGCTGAAGATCTTGAAGGAGACGATCCCCGAGGTATATGACACTCTATG
>NW_017976881.1:0-996 GCF_001876935.1 Asparagus officinalis
AAAATTTCCAACCCTTTGAAATGAACCACCCCCTCTCCTATTTATAGCCAAGCGTCACTGTGCCCGTGCTCGGCCCAGTGCCGGCCGCCAGTTTGTTTGCGGAGAAAGTTGTTGTTTTCATTGCTATCGAATCTATTACAACTTTAGTCGTTACAATAAACTCGAATAAAATAAAAAGTCGATCTTTTTATAAGATCTCCTTACACAATGAAATTAAAAAGTTTATAACTTTATCAAACAAACACAGAGATCGTTTATCGGTCTTCTGCTTGCGTGGGTGTCTTTGCCTGTGCCGGGGTTTATCCGTGGACCACCGTCGATCAGATCTGATTGCTAAAAAATTGGGCAGAGCTTCGTCGATCCGCGAGGAGATCTAGAAACTGAAGCGCCTATCTCGGAAAAAGCGAGATATTTGCTCTTCTTAGGATTACCGACGAGGGGTAATGCTAAGGATTGAAGAACTAGATCCGATCTCTCCTCCTCCTCTCTTGAAATCTGTGCACTTTAAGTCTTCAATCCGGCAGGGCTTCGCCGAGGCACGAGAATTCCAGATCTCGAAAAATGAGGCCTAAGGCTTGTATTTATAGGCTTGAGTACTGTTCATTTAAAACAATTTTTAATGTTTTAAAAAAAAAACTTTACCGTTCATTTATTTTTAATGAACGTTACTGTTCATCTTTTAAAAAAAAAATTGGTGTTACTGTTCATTCATTTTAATGAACGTTACTGTTCATTTTTAAAAGAACGTTACTATTTATTTATTTTTAAGAATGTTAATGCTCATTTATAAAAATGTCGTTACTGTTCATTCTTAAAAAAATGACGTTACTGTTTAATTTTAAAAATGATGTTACTGTTCATTTATTTTGAAAACGGTACTGTTCATTTTATTAAAAAAGTTAATGTTCATGTAAACAGTTTTGGTTATTTAAAAAAATAATAATTAAAAAATTGTAGCTAAATATTTCTGTTAATTTAATTTAACAGTTAATTACA
>NW_017976882.1:0-996 GCF_001876935.1 Asparagus officinalis
TTATCGCTATTGTAACCTAACTGGAGGTAAGCGTTACGCTATGCGTTATCGCTATTTTCAACATTGGTTCAAACTTTTCGTCGCCCTTATCTATAGCTTGTAGTTACGGACGAATGTTCAATTCTGCTAGGTCTCGACGTGCCCTTAAGTCATCTTTCGATTTTTTCCCGTCCTGCAACAAAGTGTTCAAGAGATACTCGCATATGTTCTTCTCGATGTGCATGACATCCAAGTTGTGACGTATTTTTAAACTTCTCCAATATGGCAGCTGATAAAATATGCTGAATTTTGACCATCCATGAGGAAGTTCGGTGCCTTTTGAGACACGCCCATGTGACTGGACATTGCGAGGCTTATTTCCTTTTGATTTTCCCTTTCCCTTCCATTTTTGCTTCAATATTTTTCTCCTAACACCAAATGGATTTTCTTTGTTGAATCTTTTTTTTCCAAATATTTTTCTAGGTAAAGGATGTAGAAGCTCAAATATTTCTTCTCCGGTCAGCCTTGGTGGTGCCGGTCTACTTTCTGGATTGCCGTCGAACTTTCCTACTAACTTTCTGAACTTGTGCCCTGTAGGCAACCATCTTCTGTGTTGCCAATAACAAAACTTCGGCTGTACTTCAGGAACTTTCCCTCATAGTCTGACATGCAAATCGGACAAGCAATCTGACCCTTTGTCGACCATCCAGACAAGTTAGCGTATGCCGGGAAGTCATTAATTGTCCACATGACCATTGCCCGCATACAGAAAGACTCCTTACCATAAGCATCATAAGTTCTGACACCTTTTTCCCAGAGAAGCTTCAGGTCGTCAATTAATGGTTGTAGAAAAACATCGATGTTATTTCCAGGAGAATATCTTCCAGGGATCAAAAGTGACAGTATCATGTACGGGTGCTTCATGCACATCGACGGCGGCATGTTGTTCGGTGTCAGCAACACTGGCCAGGTAGACCAAGCAGAGCTCATTAATCCAAACGGATTAAATCCGTCGCT
>NW_017976883.1:0-996 GCF_001876935.1 Asparagus officinalis
CGACCCTCCTGTGGTATGCACAGTATTTTGGGTCTGCAGAATTGTCAGCTTCCTCCTGATTCGTGATGGACGGCAGCTTGATCTTGTTGTTTTCAAGAAGGATCTCGAAGATGGGAGGAACGTCTTCGTCTTTGAACGAGTACTCTTCCTGGGCCTCTTGATCTGAAGTATTCTGTTGTCCTCGGAACTGCTGTTGTGACGTTTGATCATCGTCAATAACTGTTGCAGGTGCGTACCCTTCATCATGAGGTACGAGATCCGAATCCAGAGGGTTGACCATCAGTTGGCTCCTCTCAGCTTTCTTCCTTTTGAGGAATCGTTCGGCCTGTTCTCCGCGTACCTTCAACTCTTTCCAGGTATTGAGCGGCTCTGTTCCCAAAACGTCCAAGATGTTAATAAGAGGAATTCCTCCGTGACGGGATCCTTGCAATTCATTGCCTGATTGCGGAAGCGTTTGATGAAGGTATCCACCGACTCTCCGTCTTTTTGCTTCATATCGAAGAGTGTCCTGACCGACACTTCGGTGTCATCATCGAAGAAATGGGCGAGGAACATGCTTTCCAGGTCCTCCCAGCTGTTGATGCTTCCGGGCTTGAGACGGCGGTACCAATCGAAGGCGGGTCCGCGAAGGGTGCCAACGAATGACCGAACCATCAAAGGCTCGTTGCCAGAGATCACCCCCAAGTGAGACTTGAAATAAATCAGATGCTGAGTAGGGGAGCCCTTCCCGCCGAACGGCATGAAGTTGACCAGGTTGAACTTCGCTGGATATGGGATCGAATCCCACTCTTTTGGGTAAGGACATGGAATGCCGGTCTTCTTCACCTCTCGAGCAGACATCAGGGCGTCGATTTTTCTTTCGAGATCCTTCATCTTTTCGGCCTGATCTATATCATGTTTTGGATAATTGTCGAGAGGAATGATACAGCCACCCTCAGTGTTATCATTATTGGTGGGTCCACCCCCAGCGTTGTTATTTTTAGTGGGGCCACCCCC
>NW_017976884.1:0-996 GCF_001876935.1 Asparagus officinalis
CCGCATAATCGTCGCCATCTTCGCTTCAGACGCAATGTTTGACTCTAGGAAAAAACCACTAGACTTAGATTGGGAAACAGATGAAACCCTGTCATCACAGTTTTCCCACTGCATTATTTTTTCGGATAAACTCTCTAGAAATTCCTAAGCTTCATCTGCGTTTTTTCTCATAAAATCTCCCTGACACATCGATTCTAAAGATGTTTTTGAAGAATAGTCCAATCCTTCATATATGACTTGGCACAATCGCCATTTTTCTAGACCGTGATGAGGACATTGGATTAAAAGATCTTTAAATCCGTCAAAGTATTTCCAGAATGGCTCTCCCGGGACAATTTTGAAATTCTGAATGCTGTTCCTAAGCTTTACCGTTTTGTGAATAGGGAAAAATTTCTTGAGAAAAACGGTGACAAATTCCTCCCAAGTTGAGATGGAATTTATCGGTAAGCTATACAGCCATTTTTTAGCTTTGTCCTTTAGAGCAAATGGAATAAATCTAAGCTTAATCGCATCTTCGGTTAATTCTCTCATTTTTATCATAATACATACTTCCTCAAATTCCGAGATAAATATATATGCATCTTCTGTTTCATTACCTAGGAATTTGGGAAGCATGTTAATGAAATGCGGTCTAAGCTCGAAATTTGCTCCATTTACTTCGGGGAGTCTTATGCAAGATGGAATTGCATTTCTGGTGGGGTAACACATATCCTGAAGAACTGGTTGATTTGCCATTTCTTGGATTGGTTCAACTCGGATTAAGCGATGAAAATTATCCCGAACCCAAAATTGCATACACCAAAACAATTTTTTTTAAAGGAAAGAAGGAAAGAAAATTAGTTTTTTTTTAGTTTTTTTTAAAGGAAAGAAAGAAAGAAAATTAGTTTTTTTTAGTTTTTTTTAAAGGAAAGAAAGAAAGAAAATTAGTTTTTTTATATGAAAAGATAAAGGAAAAGAAAAATCCTAACTAAAACAAATCAAGGCAATCACTTTTCA
>NW_017976885.1:0-995 GCF_001876935.1 Asparagus officinalis
ACTTTGACCCAACCAACCAGCCCCAGTGGCGACACCGATCCACTGTGACTCAACAAACCAACCCCAGTGATGACACCAATCCACTGGTGCAAGATTGAAAGATATATCAACAGTCATATCCGATCACATGAACATAGAATTTCCCAGCCCAACTCATCTTGCTTTTCTAAGTTAACAATTAAAGTCCATAATATCTCTGGTTCCACCTAAATCAATCAACACACCTACACATGTCACAAGGTCTGTTCATGACGCATGAGGCCACTAAATCATGAACTACTAGGGTTCCCAATCACAACAAGATGTAATAAATAAAACTAATTCTATACAATGATAACATGACATGTCAAACATGATTAAACAAGTTCACATGGCATGAGTAATAACTACGAACGAAATACATAATGCATGAACAGAGTCTACACAGCATAAAAACACACATAAGTAGACTTCATTAATATCTTTCTACTAGGGTGTCCAAACTTCTCATGCAAGCTATCTGTAATTAAATAATCTCTAACATAATAATACGGTAAAAGGAAACTGGAACCCGATGCTGTAATTAAATAATCTCTAACATAATAATACGGTAAAAGGAAACTGGAACCCGATGTCGTTTTGCACATGAAATGTCGTGCTCTACGACTATCAGTTATATTATAATAAATAATAATATTCTTTTTTTAAAATTATTCTTTAAAACTATTTCTCATTATAACTAATTTAAATATAATATATTTATGTAATATATATATATATATATATATAGAGAGAGAGAGTTTTCTTCGGATACGAAAATATTTCGCACAGCAACGTGCGAAAACTGGGGAAGCGCTGGCCCTTCAATGCACTGCAGTCCACGTGGATGCGTGCGATTCGTTTTCGCTGTTGATTAGAAAAAAGCGCTGGCAGTTTTGCAATGAACCCCCTCCAAGACCAAACAAATCAACCCCGTTTCCACATATTCCTCCTCCCCAAAAGCCAAGCCCCAAAAC
>NW_017976886.1:0-994 GCF_001876935.1 Asparagus officinalis
TCCTCACCCCCTACCTACCCCCTACACACTCCTAAAGCCTATAAATAGCCCCCTTGGGCCTTACTTTTGGGAGGAGGATTTTTGAAGAGCCTTGGCGAAGCCCTGCTGCAGCAAAGAGTGATCGAGCGCTTCAACAGAGGAGGAGAGGTCTACATCAGCCTTCATCACCCGTTTCCCCCCCTTTTCCTTAGTATTAGCCTTTAGCGTTAATACTAAGAAGAGCTAATACCTCGCTTTAGCCGAGGTATACGCTTATAGCTTCTAGATCTCACGCGGATAGACAAAGTTCTGTCCGATATTTCTGGATCAGAAGTTTCTAGATCTCATGCGGATCGACGAAACTCTGTCCGATTTATCCGGACCAGATCTGATTGCCCGGTGGTCCACGGATATCAACATCCCCGTCACAGGCCAAAGACCCACGCAAGCGAGACCGCACCAAAACGGGATCTCGTGTTTATTTTCGAAAAGTTGTAATCTTTGTTTTGTTGCACAAGGAGGTCTTATAAAAAGACTTTCGAAAAGTTGTAATTTTTATTTCTTTGTCATTTGAATTTCATTTGTAACGATCAAAGTTTAATGGAATCAATGATGAAGGCAACTTTTTCCGAAAACAAGCTGGCGACCACAGTGGGAGCCAACGGCATCGCTACCGACGCCGTCGTGACGCAACCGGCATTCAAGATCCGGGTGAATGAAGAGATCGAATATGAGTTCGATCAACAGAAGTTCGAAGAGTACCTCTCTTCCTCCTCCTCCAGATCCGCCTCTCCAAGCAGGCGTAGGAAATCCTCCTCCTCCAGAGTCGTTCGCGGGACCCTCGGCTCAAAGACCCAAGATCCCTTAGCCATCGCTGCACTCGCACCACGTGGCGTCTCCGCGTCACCCAACGTGGTCGAGATCGCAGATCTGGGCATCTCCTCCTCCAAGAAGATGGCTACTGAAGGCGCTCCAGCTGTATCAAAGAGGACGCTCCAAAGGCGGCGTCAACGCC
>NW_017976887.1:0-994 GCF_001876935.1 Asparagus officinalis
ACGATCCAAAACCCTAAGGGCGACGCCGGTCAACGCGTAACCCTAGGTCAACCCCAGTCAACGGGTTACTCCAAAAGACAACCTTTGACGAATCAAAACCCTAAGGGTCAACGCCGGTCAACGCGTAACCCCAGGTCAACGCCAGTCGGCGCGTTGCAACAAAAGTCAACGTTCGAGGATGAAAATCCACACCAATCAATGTTTGACGATCCAAAACCCTAAGGGCGACGCTGGTCAACGCGTAACCCTAGGTCAACCCCAGTCAACGGGTAACTCCAAAAGTCAACCTTTGACGAATCAAAACCCTAAGGGTCAACGCCGGTCAACGCGTAACCCTAGGTCAACGCCGGTCAACGCGTTGCGACAAAAAGTCAACACACGGTGATCCAAAACCCTAGGGTGGACGCCGGTCAACGCGTAACCCTAGGTCAACCCCAGTCAACGGGTTACACCAAAAGTCAACCTTTGATGAACCAAAACCCTAAGGGTCAACGCCGGTCAGCGCGTAACCCTAGGTCAACGCCAGTCAACGCGTAACCCTAGGTCAACGCCAGCCAACGCGTTGCAATCAGAGTCAACGATCGACAATCAAAAACCCTAAGGGTCAATGCCGGTCAGTGCATAACCCTAGGTCAACGCCGGTCAACGCGTTGCGACAAAAAGTCAACACACGGTGATCCAAAACCCTAAGCCAGCATAATGTGGCAGAGGTAGTTCAAAGTCAACTCAGTGACACGAACCAAACTCAATTCATCAGCTGCAAGCTCGAGACTCCAACGACGGCCAGACGATAAACGCAGCGCCGGAAGAACCTCGGCTATTCGTCAAAGCATCGAATAGACCGAAAATTGAAGGAGCCAAGAGTTGAAGCTAACCACAGGTCCTTATGCCAATTGAAGGCTAGGCCGAATCACATCCAAAGTAGTCCAGCCTCTTCTATAAAAGAAACGAGTCGGGAACACTTTGGAGGGGGTATCTGTAGGCATCGAAAATT
>NW_017976888.1:0-993 GCF_001876935.1 Asparagus officinalis
TTTTGGATATGCTGAATGTTAATTCGGTGCAGAAGCAGAGGCTAGCGGCTTTCAGCCTCAAGGGAGATGTAGGAGGATGGTATCGACATCGCTTCACCCCAGAGCAGAGGATGACAGTTTTGTGGGAGACCTTTATATATCTTTTTGATGAGCAGTATGTTTCGGCTACAGCGAAAGCCAGAAAAGAGATAGAGCTGGCTCGTCTAGAGCAGGGGGATATGTCTGTCATGGAATTTGAGAGTAAGTTCATGTCATTGCTTAGATTCACTGGTATGTGGCACACAGAGGAGCATCAGACTCAGATGTTTTTGATGGGACTTCGTCCGGGGTTACGCCGGTACATAGTATCTCGGCGATTTCGTTCAGTTCAGGAGGTGGCAGATGCTGCCATGGCTCACGAGACAGATACAGCCTTATTCATCAAGGGTAAGGACAACAGTAAGTCAGGACAGTTCGAGGACAAAGGAAAGGGTAAGAGACCATTTGGAGGCTCAGGAGGACCCCACCAGTAGGGTAAGGGTCCGCATTAGTAGGGTCCCCATAAGAAAGGCCATCAGTAGGACCAGAGAGCGCAGCAGCAGCGCCGATTCCAGGGAGCTTGTTACAATTATAACAAGATTGGGCACCGAGCGGCCGAGTGCCGCAGCGCACCCATAGCAGGCCAGCAGGGCAGGACACAGCAGCAGTAGAACCGCGCTCAGGGATGCGGTTAGGGTCAGCAGCTGAGGATTGGGGCACCTCCAGCAGTCCCGAGGATTGAGGGATAAGTTCAAACAATTCAGGAGACCCAGCAGAGGCAGATGGCACCATTCACTCCAGGTGATGCAGAGTAGCAGACCGGTAGAGTGTATGCAGTGGTTCCTCGCGATCATGGCGCGAGCGAAGCTGTGGTGAAAGGTACATTCCGTGTGAATTCCTTTCCAACACGTATTCTTTTTGATTCTGGCGCTTCGCATTCTTTTATCTCCTATGATTTTTCGATTAGACTTCGGC
>NW_017976889.1:0-993 GCF_001876935.1 Asparagus officinalis
CATTCTCTCAAATCCGCATGTATTGTCGATAATGACATCTGTGATTGGGAGAGAAAAGTCGTCTTTTGGGCATGCCGTGTTCAGGTCCCTAAAGTCGATACAGATCCTGATTTTACTGTTCTTCTTCATGACTGGAACGATATTGGCTAACCAATCTGGATGTTGCTCCTCTCGGATAAATCCTGATTCGATCAGTTTCTTAACCTCTGCCTCAATAGCTTCCATGATCTGTGGACGAAACCGTCTTTGTTGTTGCTTGACAGGTTTGACATCTGGCTTGATATTAAGGCGATGCATTGTCACATTAGGATCGAGCCCTGACATATCCTCATAGTTCCCAGCAAAAACATTGATGTACTCTCTAATGAGGGCAATTAGCTCTTCTTTCTCATTTGGCGGGAGACTGTCGCTAATGAATATCGGTTTTGGATTATCTTCGTCACCCATATTCACCTGGATTACTTGGTCCTCGGTAGGGGGTTCCCTTTATTTGAACCTATCACCGTACTGCATATTCAGGTGATGAACCCAAGGGTCTTCCCAAGTTGGCGTCTTCCATTGTGGATGGATCAGCTGTAGCCATGTTTGCCATTAGGGCTTTAAAAGCTTCTCCCAGACTTGTATCGGAACCCTCAGCCGAAGAATCAGAAGAGTATCCTCTCTTAGTTCTGTTAGCAATTTGATCGATAATTTGCCAACCACATTCATCCTCAGACGAGGAAACATAACCTAAGCCTCTCCCGTATTTATAATAATCGTCGGGCCTTCCTTTTGGTACATATACTGCTTTGGCTGAAATGCGAGGACCTCGATCGAAGTATAGACCTTCTCCGAGTGTGAAATCGTATCCCTGTTTTTCCATGAGCTTGCGCGCTTCTGGACTATACTTAGATAGATGTCGACCAGGATTGCCATCATCTTCATCTTCTTTAGCGCCTCTTATTTTGTTCGGGATGACCATGGTTGTTCCGAAAGAATGCTGGAGGTGTTCCT
>NW_017976890.1:0-993 GCF_001876935.1 Asparagus officinalis
TCTATCTGGGTCTCACAAGAAGCGATGGAAGAATCAAGCTCGTCAAGTGAGGATGATTTAGTAGCAAGGCTAGCCTCAACTCGATCTACTCGGCCCCGCTGCACCTGAATCTCGAGCTCAGCAACCATCCGAGTACTGCGCCATGACTGTAAGCGAGTATCCAACTCAGCAGCAATGAATGAAGAGGCACCTGCATCCCGGAGCTCGTGAAACATCTGAAGCTCACGCTCTAAGCAGTCAAGGTCATCGAATATAACTCTCGCCAGATCCGGGTATCCCGCATCCCTTATTAAATTTATTTTAGAATCAAGGAATGGTTTAAACTGGCGAAGGAAAAGTCCGTCGTGAAGGAGTTTGCCAAGCATAACATTCATAAAGGAGAAGAAAGAGCGGACTTCTACACAAATGACGATCTTCTCAAGGTCATTATCCGATAACAACTCCTTTACGAGGACATGAAGCTGAGAGGAAAGCCCTACACAAAAAAGGAGAAATCCGTCAAAGAGCATTAATAAGGAAATAAATGACATTTTCAGCGGCTTAATTTATACCTCCTTCCCCTTGAGTCGCTGGGGGTAGCGGAGACGTAACGGCTGTGGGTATGTCAACTGGTGGAGTTGGTCTCACAGCCGGCTCAGCAGGATCAGCCTCGGCAAAAGCTCCTGTTAAACACAGAACAGAATGTTCAGATGCATTACATTATAGCTGCATTAGTCAAAAAATTGGCTAGTCCTATAATTAACTCGAGAAGAGGCGCGTACTTTCAAAAGAACCATTCTCGGGATCCTGAGGGAGTACGGGCTCAGGAAACATATCCTCGGGCAGCGGGCCATCGATCTGAGGGGAGTCATACATGAAGTGGAATATAGAAGTGTCTGCAGGCAAACCTGCCTCGTCAAAATCGTCAATCGAAAAATCTGACATAAGGAAATGTAAGTACGAAAGAAGAATGAAAAGAATATGACCAATGGAAATAAGTTACCTCTCGTAGAT
>NW_017976891.1:0-993 GCF_001876935.1 Asparagus officinalis
AGTCAGCGTCTAATACACGTTGCTAGGTAGCCTATTCCCATAACAATGGCGAAGTCTACGTATTCGAAGCCGTAGCAGCAAAGTCTAAGAGAATTCACTCTCTCAGTACAACGTTACATGCGGAACAGATTTAGACAATTCGCATGCTAGCCCGACTCAAACGGTAGTCGGTAAAGGCTAATCAAATCCGTTGAAGGCTAGGGGTTAGCCAAAAACCCTAAAGTCAAGCCTAACACGCGTCGCCGGGTAGTCTATTCCCGTAAGAAAGACGAAGTCTACGTATTCAATATCGTAGCACTAAGAGCGTTAACTCTCTTAGCACAACGTCATATGCGGAACGGATTTAATAATCCGCATGCTAGCCCGACTCAAACGGTAGTCGGTAAAGGCTAATCAAATCCGTTGAAGGCTGGGGATTAGCCAAAAATCCTAAAGTCAACGCCTAACACGCGTCGCCGGGTAGTCTATTCCCGTGAGAAAGACGAAGTCTACGTATTCAATATCGTAGCACTAAAAGGGTTAACTCTTTTAGCTTAAACGTCACATAGGCACATGCGGAACGGACTTGAACAATCCGCATGCTAGCCCGACTCAAACGGTAGTCGGTAAAGGCTCATCAAACCCGTTGATGGCTGAGAATTTGCCAAAAATTCTATAAATATGAGTCATAGATGTATCAACTCCGTAGATTGGTCTCGTGACTCGAGTATCCGCCATGCTCCAATTCCTTAAGAGCTTAAACTTTGTATACTCCAGCTTGGACGCCGGACAACTTGTCACAAAGAAGCTCAAACGCCGGACAACGCGTTGTAAATGAAGATTCAACGCCGATGACCGATGGTCAGTTCTATATTGATACAACCAACTCGAGCTAAAAAGTCAGAAAATCGAGAATCGACTTCAAATTCAAAATTCTGACAGACAGTCAGACAATAAATGCAGCACCGGAACCCTTACAGACATTCGACAAAGCACCGAATAGCCTGGGGGACT
>NW_017976892.1:0-993 GCF_001876935.1 Asparagus officinalis
TCTCCACGTCGATCTCGTCCCCGGAGGAGCCGTTCTCGTTCACAGCATAGTGAGGAGGAGGTCCCCACGTCATCCTCTCCCGCGGCCTCATTCTTCGGGGGTGAGAATTTATGCAGAGATTTTTTTTTTTGCATCCCTGATTGACCTCTTTGCGGTTCATGAAGGAAGAACCGATACCTCTCTCGCGGAGGGTAAGGTTTCAGACTTGTTTTGCTTAGCCAATTCAAGTCTTCGGATATATTGGGGCGATTTTGTGTTGTCCTACACCTTATAGGTCGGTGTACGTTACCACGTTATTCACGTGATGACGCATGCCGTCCTTCTGGTGTAGGTCACTCAAAATCGTCTCTCCAATTATTCCGTGGATGAGTCTATCATTCTTCTTACGAGATGGATTATCTGATTCCGCCCTTGTGCTTTATTGCAGTGGAATTTCCCGCGGGTAGCCTTCCTCCTCACGCCAACACCGGCTGTAGTCGGGAGGTTTTCTCTTCAGCTTCCCTTAGGCAGGCTGTTAGCCCACTTCCTCGGTTCGACGGTGATCGTCCAAATGATTATTGCCGTTCGATACAGGAAGGAGGGCGCCATTGTTTGCGCCAGCTTATCACAGATGCCTCCTTCACCCTGGATTCTACTTCCACTCAGGTTCTAAAGAAGCCGAGTTTTCTATTTGGAGATCATGTCAAGGATCCTGCTACGCTGACTCTTTGCGAGGAGCATTGGCTAACTCTCGACGGGGGAGCTTGTTTGTACATCCCTTCGATTCCACGCCACTATTCTTTCAGTCACTTGAAGGGGCAAGCCGTGGACAGACGGATGTCTTGGCATCTTACTGAAGATGCTGATCGGGTTCAGTGCGGATATGCTATTCACCATAAGACTCCTGGCTCTGACGGGTATCATGACGTACGTGGTCTACGACCTGGGATTGTAGGCATCAAAAATTGCCTATAGTTCTCCACAACCGGTTCAGTGTTAACGAGCGACGATGAA
>NW_017976893.1:0-993 GCF_001876935.1 Asparagus officinalis
ATTAGATTTAAATTAAAAAATTTTAATTTAAATCAACTGAATTTCCAAAAATTTAATTGGGGTCTCACACCTTAATTAGGGCCCATGACTTAATTGAATAAATTAAGTATACCAAAGTGGACCCATGAAAAGCCGAGGCTTAACCATAATGAACACGAAGTTCCCATAACTTCGAACGCGAGGTTCGACTGTATTGAGTACTAGACTCACTTAAGCACAAACGCGAGGTTCGTCTGAAAATGAACGAACGCGAGGTTCGTTTGATAAAAGAACGCGAGGTTCAACTTGGGAACGAACGCGAGGTTCGTTTAAAAATGAACACGAGGTTCGTCTGAAGTTCAAACGCGAAGTTCGTCTGAAGTACGAACACGAGGTTCGTCTGAAGTACGAACGCGAGGTTCGTCTGAAGTACGAACGCGAGGTTCGTCTGAAGTTCGAACGCGAGGTTCGTCTGAAGTACGAACACGAGGTTCGTCTGAAGTTCGAACGCGAAGTTCGTCTGAAGTACGAACACGAGGTTCGTCTGAAGTACGAACGCGAGGTTCGTCTGAAGTACGAACGCGAGGTTCGTCTGAAGTTCGAACGCGAGGTTCGTCTAAAGTACGAACGCGAGGTTCGTCTGAAGTTCGAAACGCGAGGTTCGTCTGAAGTATGAACACGAGGTTCTTCTGAAGTTCGAACGCGAGGTTCGTCTGAAGTACGAACGCGTGGTTCGTCTGAAGTACGAACGCGAGGTTCGTTAAAAATTGAGCTTGACGCTCACCTGAGTTGAACGCGAGGTTCACCTTAGAACGAACGCGAGGTTCGTTAAAATTGTGCTTGACGCTCACCTGAGTTGAACGCGAGGTTCACCTTAGAACGAACGCGAGGTTCGTTGAGTGCGAAGCTCGGTTAAAATTGAACGAACGTGAGGTTCGTTTGAGATAACCACCTCCTTAATTTTCGCCATGAACCCTTAGGGTTTCAAACTGAAACCGCCGCCGCCAAACCCAA
>NW_017976894.1:0-993 GCF_001876935.1 Asparagus officinalis
GGCGCAGCGAGAGAGGCGGTGGCACGTCGGAAGGGTCGTCGTACGCCAGCTCTTCGAGGCGGTACATCAGCCCCACCACGTGCTCAAGCTCCCGCTTACACTGCCGTGCAAGCAAGGCGCCACCCTCGCGGTAGACCACCTTCAAACCCGATTCCACGAGAGAGAGCGCATCATAGTATCTTCCGTCACCTATGCCGACCGAGATACCGATGCCGTGCACCAAGCCCTCCAACTTCTAGAGAGCCTTGAACACGGGGTGAGCCATAGGGTCTGGGGCGGAAGACCCCTGGGCCGAGTTAGCTGGGGAAACGGGTAGAGCACCAACGTCGACGATGGTGGCGGAGGAACCTACACCCTCGGAAGCACTGTGGTCAGAGTCGGAAGCCATGAAGCAGAAGAGGTTTCAACAGCGATCTTCTTCTCGCGGATTTTTCTCGAAGAGGTGAGAACTCGGCTGAAAATACGGAAAGTACCTATATAGCCGAAAATTCGACGGCCATGATCTATCCCCTCAGATGATCGAGTGGTCCAGATGTCCTGCAATGCTTCGAGCTCAACGCCAATAAAGGCTATTCCTTTCGGGACTCCAAACCGACCGATCGGATTGAGCCCAGTAGGCGAGGCGTTCTGTCACCTCACGATTAATGGGCGTTAATGCACCCGCAGAGCCTTAGCTGGCAAGCACTTAGGCCCGCAGACAGACGCGTGGCATAAGTTTCGCCCACGGTCGGATCTCCAACTGGGGAACGAATTTGACATGTCAAAAGTTTTGCCTGTTGTGTAAACTCGCCATCATACGAGTTTCGCTTGTGGCATAAATTCGCCATCAATCGAGTTCAGCCTTCAAACTCAAACTCACCATTGTACGGGTTCGCCTGTAGCGTAGACTCGCTGCCAGTCGAATTTGACCTTCTCGCCAGCAGTTGAGCTCAGCCCCTGAGTAAAATTCGCCGTGCTCGAGTCTCGCCTGCAGACGAACTCGACAACCAACTG
>NW_017976895.1:0-993 GCF_001876935.1 Asparagus officinalis
TTACCTGCTGAGTCTGAGTCAAAATTTAACTGTTTTATTGCCCACATTGCTCGATGTTCCAATTCTACTAGTAGGTGACAAGCTTTCCCAAACACTAATCTGTATGGTGACATCCCTAAATTGGCTTTGAAAGCTGTTCTATACGCCCACAGAGCATCACACAATTTTACAGACCAATCTTTTCTGTTATGATTAACTGTTTTTTCTAAGATTTGTTTGATCTGCCTGTTTGTGACCTCTACTTGTCCACTGGTTTGGGGGTGATAAGGAGTTGACAATTTGTGTGTGATTGAATATTTCCTCATCAAAGCCTCGAAAGAACGATTACAGAAATGTGTACCGTTATCACTAATGATCGCTCGAGGTACTCCAAACCGGGCAAAAATGTTCTCTTTCAAAAACTTGACAACAACCTTGTTGTCATTAGTTTTGCAAGCTACCGCCTCAACCCATTTTGACATGTATTCAACGGCTACTAGAATGTAAACATTTCCAAAAGAATTTGGAAATGGTCCCATGAAATCGATACCCCACAGATCAAAAAGTTCAACAGATAAGATGGGTTGTAAAGGCATCATATTTCTCCTAGTGACCTTCCCTAAAAGCTGACAGCGGTTACAGGTTTTGCAAAACTCGAATGAATCCTTAAAGAGAGTGGGCCAATATAGCCCAGACTAAAGAACTTTTTCAGCTGTTTTTCTTGGGCCAAAGTGGCCTCCACAGGCTTGCTCATGAAAAAATGATAGAACACTCCTAGTTTCTTCCGTGGGAACACACCTCTTAAAGATCTGATCAGGACAGTATTTGAACAGATATGGATCATCCCAGTAAAAGTATTTTACTTGGGAGAGAAAAAGGGATCTATCCTGTTTGGACCAATGCGAAGGGATCTGGTTCATGACTATGTAGTTCACAATGTCGGCAAACCAGGGAACAGACTGGATTTCTAGGAGTTGTTCATCTGGAAAATGTTCATTGATAGGAACGGTTGAT
>NW_017976896.1:0-992 GCF_001876935.1 Asparagus officinalis
GTCTGCCTAGAATAAATACGAAAACAAAAACACTAGACAAACAACATTAGAAGTAAATTGTTTGTTAAACATTATTAAAACAAGAAGGCCAACAATCTCCCCCTTTTTGATGATGACAAACAATTTACAAAAAGGATATATGCGTGAAAGGAAATGAATATACAAAGTATAATATATCATGCATATAAACAAGAAAGAATATACTCACAATATTTCTCCCCCTTTGACAACATCAAAAAGGGGAAAAAAGGAATAAGAGAGCAAAAGCTCCCCCTATCAATATGCATGGGTGAGTATAAAACAGGAAAGATATAGGGATTGCTCCCCCTATCAAAAAGCCTCATGAATATAAGTATGGAATGAATACTAAGGCATACATATGTGAGCAAGCATAAATGCTAAACACGACTCACATACAAAGAGATAAAGAGAACACATATGAATATATCAATATAAAAAATAGTGTCTATAAAAACCATTTGGTAAAGATAGATTTATGAAATCAAGAGAAAAGGAGCATGGGAATCATGCAAAATGTTTTCAAATGAAAAACAAATCAATCAAATGAAATCATAAATCAAAATTTAAATCATAAAACCAAATCATCATTGATTTTCAAAAATCAAGAGAGGCAATTATATCTAGCTATTGAGCTAGTATCAACCCATGTAAACATTTAAGCATCCGGTAAACAAGATTTGGGAATAAACACCCAATGATCCGGGGGGGTTATATAAATACAAACCTCTCATTAAAACAAGATCAATAATCATGAAAACAAAAAGGATTTGATCAAAGAAAATTTGTTTTCATAACAAAAAGATTTTAAGACATAATTTTCAAAACCAAGAAAAGTGAAAAATAAGAACATTAAAATTCTTGGTTAAAAAAATCAAATTTGTTTTGGTACCCAAGAACTCTTAGTACCAAAAAATTTAGGGACATGACCCCTATCATTTAAGCTCAAAGCCCTAGGGTTATGAACCCTCTTG
>NW_017976897.1:0-992 GCF_001876935.1 Asparagus officinalis
TTTTCTCTAAAATTGGCAGTGGAGGAAAAATCTTGCGAGTAAGTGTTTATATTAATGATCTTGTTTATAGTAGCAATGATGATGAGATGTTGGGAGAATTCAAAACCTCTATGATGGAGTTCAATATGAGTGTCCAGGAACAGAGAAAGAAGCAAACTATGCCAACATAGATTGAGGTGAGACTTTGCTGCTTATGTCTCATGTTGAAGTCACCGAAAACTTTGCAAGAGGCTCAACGGTGGAACTCAGGTATGAAGAAGAGTTGGCATTGATCATTGAAACAACGATGACTGCAAATAGGATGCTTGTTATTATGGTCAGGTACGATCATTTGGCCAGAAGCAGTCAATTGGACGACGTTTGTGTTAAACAGATGTCCTACAAGTGTAGTGAAAGACATGACACCTCAGGAGGCTTGGAGCGGAGAAACATTTTGTGGAATTCTTTAGAGTCTTCGGGTGTATTGCTTTCATCCATGTTCCAAAGGAATTAAAAGCCAAATTAGAGGATAGAAGTGCACTCTGCGTCCTACTTAGTGTGAGTGAAGAGTCAAAGGCCCACAGATTCTACAATCCTATCACCAAAATCATAGTTATTAGCAGAGATATAGTGTTCGAAGAAAAAAGAGAGTGAGACTGCGATACAAGCTATGAGCAGCAAGTGTCAATGGAGTTGGAGTGGGGAGAAGATCAAGGTGTCGCCGACGAGATAGAAGATAAAGCATCTGACGGTGATGATGAGTTCGAAGATCAAGAAGCTGGAAATTCAGGAGGAGGTACTTTGAACTCAAGTGAGGAAGAAGAAAATGTAGATAATTCGTCTATGGGTTATGAGACACCAAAAGCAAGGGAGGCAAGAGAAAGAGGACCGCCAGCTTGGATGAGTGATTATACACCAGGTTCTGGATTTTCTGGTTCGGAAAATTTAGACTTGGAGTTGCAAGCTAATATGGCACTTGTGATGTCTGATGATCCCGCAAACTTCGAGGATGC
>NW_017976898.1:0-992 GCF_001876935.1 Asparagus officinalis
GACTACTACAGTCGATAGTGAAGAACAGACAATTCAACTGCTAGGAATTGCAGATGTTAATCCATATCTAGACAAGTATAAATATATACATGTTGGTTTAATTCAAATTGCTTTTAAAACTCTGACCTTATCTGGTCTTAATGCATCTTTATTGGTCTGCCTTAGAGACTCAAGATGTCTAAATTGGACTCAATCTTTAATGGGTATAATGGAAACTAGTCTGTGTAATGGACCGGTATATTTCAATGTTTATCCAAATTTAAGTTTATCTTTGTCTGATCCTAATATTCTAGATGCAATAAGTCTTAATATAAAGACTCATGGGTATAATTATGTACCTGGATCCGAAACTATTGCTATAATTTATAGGATCCATTATAAAGTATTAAATACTTTAGCTCCTAAAATAAAAATTTATTCTAAACCAGGTAAAACCGTTCTGGTTGAATATAATGCTTTATCTTCTAATGTTGCTGTGAATAGACAGATAAAATGGGATGAAATAAATTTTCCCGAAAACTGGGTTATACCCAATGCAGTGCAACAATTACCTATTGTTAATCAAGATATTGATCAGATTATACAAACAACAGATGGAGAAGTCGAAATAACGTTTAATCCATCTAGATCTATCAGAATATCTGATATGGCATTATCTGCCAGAAATTCTTTGTCTCGGTCTGGATCTTATAGAACCAGTTCCGTTCAAGGAATTAATATTTCCGATAATAATATTCCTCATCCTTTATATAAGGATAAAAATTCTCCTCCTAATACGGAGATGAGCTTTAGAATGAAATGATGAATTTTGAAAAAGGAAGTTTAGAAAGGGAAATTCTAAATAAAGAATTTTACCTAGAAAAACATCAAGATTTTAGAAAATGGTTTTTCAAAAAAATTTCGAAAAAGGACCAGTTAAACTGGATAGATAAATATTATGCAGAACTTAAATTAAAACAAGAATTTAAGTTTTTTATTCCATGGTTTCTAAA
>NW_017976899.1:0-1373 GCF_001876935.1 Asparagus officinalis
TATATATAGTATATATGGGTGTGTGTGGCATGGTACCAATTGATGAAGTTTCACAAATCGTTCCCCCTAGGGATTCATATACCCGCTTCCCATTTAAGATCTGGCGGGATAAGCAAACGGTAGTAAGGCTATACCGCTTCAAACAAAGCGAACTTAGTGGGCGATGTGTATGATGTATGTAAATGTACAATGTAAATGTATATGTATATATGTTTTATACGTCTATAATGATATATTACGCTCATACTATGTACCGTGGATACATAATATATATATATATATATATATATATATATATATATATATTATTATATATATATATATATAATATATTATATCATATGATAATTTATCATAATTAAATTTATATGATAATATACCTATATATATATATATATATATGTATGTATATATATACATGAGAAATATGGGTATGCTTGGTAGTGAGGTGTCAAATCCCCCTCCACTCATTCAAATAGGGGAATAAATTCACATGGGTAGTGAGTGGATGAAGATATGACAAATCACTACCAAGTATAAAATTTTCACAAGGTAATTACTCAAATATTACTCTTTACACAAGCTAAAATAGATGGAAGAGCATGTCATTAATTCCTTAATTTTCACCGTGGGATTCTCTTTGGGATGCAGAGAACGCCTTTGATGTTTGGTCCATTGTTTCAAGTTGGCTTAAATCTTCCACTCGCTGCAAGATGTGAATTGTTATTGTTGAAAGTTAACTGAGAGTAAAAGATTCACTGACTACAGTGCATGCATTGCATATGGTTGCAGTGAAAACTAAAATAAAATGCATTGCATGTAGTTGCATTGAAAGTAATAAGGTGACGGTAGCAGGCAAATTATATATTCTCTTTTGATCAGATCATTGATTGAAAGCATGGGTTGCCATATCATCAATTTAGGATTTTTCATTACTTTCGATGTTTCATCTTGCATACATACTTTAGATCTTTGGATTGAATTCTCGAATGATAAATCCTTATTGACTCTTTTGTTACAGGGTGGGTGTGATTCTTTTGGGTAGTTTTGTTTGCTGCCAAGAAAAGCAAGGTCCTCACCAAGCAATCGCTAAGCATAACAAGTTCTACAATATCAGCATATTCTTCTTCTCGTCGATCCCATCAAGATGCTCCCTTGAAATCTTTACACTTGCTATGTTATGATATTGCCTTGCTTAGAAATATATTAGTGCACAAAATGTAAAAAGTGTCTGATGACACAATTTTTGTGGCCCTTTCTTTCACAGCTATGGTACATTTTGTTGCTTTTAAATGAAGCTCGGATTGAGTTATATGCTAGTTTTGCTATGTTGATAAGATGACAGGGTGCAATATTCAATGTAAATCTAAAAT
>NW_017976900.1:0-992 GCF_001876935.1 Asparagus officinalis
AAAAGTCGGGATTTGAGTCACTTGAATGTCGCTTAGACTTTCTTTTATCAGCCACGTTGATAGTGACTTTAGGGAATTCATCATCTTGGGTAGCTGATTTTCTTTTGCGGAAATGTCTCGGCTTAGGCTTCGACGATACAGAGACTCTTCGTGGGATGGCTTCTCGTTTGAAACAGTCACATTCTGATAATGCTGGTTTAACGAGTCGCGCACAGGAACAATGAGAGTTTATTTCTCGAATAACTCTCTTTCGAAAATTATTCACAACAACTTGATAATACGATTCCTCGGTATGATTGCCAAAAAATCGTATCGTCTGTTGGCATGACCTCCCAGGTATGACGATATCATTTGGTGAATGCGTCTTCTTCTGGGGGTGTAAAACCTTGTTGGCATTCTCAGGACAATTTATTTTTGTCTTTGAGCGATCCAAGGTTATGTCGGGAGTCGCACGTCTAAAACCACCCCCTTGCGGGTATGGAGTCTTAACGGGCTCTGAATGCTGATTTTGCATAAGTCCAGACTTTGGAATCCAAACTTGGCAGAGTTTCGGTGGTTCTTTGGTCACCGTTTCCTTCCTCCTTTCTCGTCTTTGTTGTAGGAGAATTCGGACATGAGCAGCATTTGCACGACGTTTTTGTATACGTTCTTTGAGGGTCGAACGAGTCCTTTTGACAATAGTCCATTCCTCCGTCGTGAGTTTAGCAGAGACATGAATGATTGGTTGTTGAGACAACTGTACCACTCGATACCTCCTCGACTCTAAGTCCGCATGATAACGAACTCCGTCGGTTTGTTCCAAGGCCTTAGCTATTTGACGAGCGCGGCGTTGGCGTTGTCTCTGACGAGCTCTTTTCGTCAATGCCGGTGGGCTTTGATTTAATGACTCTTTACTTAGCGAAGAGCCATTATGAGCAGAGAGCTTGTGAGTAGAATCCTCAGCAACAATCAGGCGAGAGTCTTCATTCTGTGCCTTCTTTGGCATGGAAGTC
>NW_017976901.1:0-991 GCF_001876935.1 Asparagus officinalis
AGCATCTAAGAATAGTCTAAGTTGATACTGGTAAACAAAAACAATAAGAATTGATTAAAAAAATCCGGTTAATAGATAAAATTTTTAAAAATATTATAGATTAAAAATTATCGGCACTATATAAATTAAACTAATTTCATATAATTTTAGTAATAAGTTGGGATAGCCAAAATACATTCGTAACATTAATTGATAGATGTTTAAATCCATAGAAATGATAAAACACTATAATATTATACCTTAGCATTAATTGATTTTAATTTAGAAACTTTAATCTTTGACGTTAATAATATTTATAGGGTAAAAGAATACAAAGAATTACATATGGAGAAACTATTAGAATATTTAGAGATAACTTTAAAAGAATTGAGTTATTTCCATTGCAAATGGGAAAGTGATGGAAATAAATCTAAAATTCAGAAAACGTCAATGAATCACTTGAATTTGCATTAACATAAGACATCTATTAATGAAGCACTGAATGAGTTACATTAAAAAGTAATTTAATAACTTTATCCTAATCAAAGAAAAAATCTCCATGGAAGACATAAGAAAAATTAGTAAGTATTCATAAATTCCATACTGTGTTCTTCAAATTAAATATTAATATTATAATCTAAGAGAAATTGGTAATGAATAATGCAGGTATTTAGTTTAGATCTTTATGGAAAATGACAGGGATAGAGCAAAGGTAATATTATTGAAATAACAGAAATTCTTATTGGATGCACATCAGAAGAATTCATTTTAGAGGAAAATAAAGAGATAGCTTCTAATTTATTTAAGTAATAAATTAGGAACACAAAGAATTTTATATATATGAAATTAATATTTATTCTCATTGAAATAGAAAAAAAATCAAAGTCTATATTTTAAACCGTTTGTGTTGAACATCATAAGTACATTTGACTTCTTTATAAAATTAAATGAGATGATAAAAAATTAACGAGCCCAGGAAAGATAATAGCATAAAAAATATAAAATTAGCCTG
>NW_017976902.1:0-990 GCF_001876935.1 Asparagus officinalis
GATCGCCTCACCAAGGAGAGCAAAATGGGGTAAAAGGACTAATTTGCAAATTTTCAGAAAAAAGTGCTACTTTGTAAAACTTCAGTCTTTAAAGCGTCGATCCTCACCAAGGAGAATCAAGGCTTTTCCCGGTTGCCTCACCAAGGAGAACAACGGGGGTAAAAGGGACCAATTTGCGAATATCCAGAAAAAAGAGGACTAATTTGTAAATTTGCGAATATGCCAAAAAAAGTAGCTCACCAGCATATGAGGGAAGCACGCCATCAGCCGATGCAGCAGGAAAACGACCTCTCGAGACTCGCGACATAATGGCCTACAAAAGAAATCAAGAGGTCAGATCTAAAAAAAAAAAGATCACATTTTTATCCCCTAAAAGATAAGCTCGAGGCGCCAAATTATAATCCGAACCCTCACCCGTGGTCCCACAAATTCATAAATTGAATAAAGCATAAAAAATGTTGAAATTATGAAGGATATACCTAAGGAAAGGCTCGAGGATCCGACAAAAACTAGATCTTGAAAGGTGCTCGAACCACACGCTCGAGGGGCTCGAAGAAAACTCTAAATATGGAAGTTTCGAGGGATTTCTCAGTCAAAGATCCGAAGGAAGGTTAGATCTAAGACAAATATCAAATTTTTAGAGAGATCGGATGCTTGAGGGAAGAGAAAAGCAAAAAATAGACAAGAGGGGGGCCGGCCCTAGGTGGAGGAAAAGAAAAAGAAAAAAACCCCTTTTTATAGGGTGAACCGGGTTGAACCAAACCGAACCGAACCGGACCGGACCGGTTTTGAACCAGAATCCAAATTGAAGCCGAACCGAGCATCGAAACGACTTCAAATCGAGCGACGGTTCAGTCCATCATTTACTCACTCCTCTCCCATTTGTTCGGAAGAGTCGGAGGGTTTTTTTAGCCGATTTATTGCCTTTTTTGGCTCATTTTAAGCCGGTTCAGCTCATTTGGGCACAGAAATCACTCCAATAAGGTATAT
>NW_017976903.1:0-990 GCF_001876935.1 Asparagus officinalis
TTTTCGAGTTGCTTGATTTAAAATATTTTCCAAGATCATATATACAACTATAAAACATTTATTAAATTTCTTGTTTTAAACTCTTTCATCCTTGGTGATTTTTTCTACTTTAACGGGCTTTCTAAGTGACCATTTAACGAGTTTTGGGCCAATGGATCCCAACCCAAATGGGCTTAGGTTATTAAGTATGGAAATACTCCTTGGGCTTAATTACTCGGTCAGCTCAGGCTTTATAAGATAGAATCACCTTGAATTCAAGAGTTTTTCTTTTCTTTTCTTTTGGTGCCCATTTTTCGCACTCTTCTTTTGCAATTTTTTTTGTTTGTTTTTTTTTTTGTATATGTATATATATTTTGAAAATATGTAAATCAAGACACTTTGAAAAAAATTATTTTCAACTCTAAGTTAAGCATGCAAAAATTTCATTATTTTAAATAAAAATCCAAGTTAAGGCTTAAGTAAAGTATACTACTTTGAAAATCATTTCTTAAGAAATTTATTTAGAGTTATCATAAAAGGTGAACTTAAGTAAATAACTAACTAGGGATTAGAAAATTTCAAATTTATCAAATAAATCAATTATTACATAACTCTATCAATTTGGCAAGTGACGATATTTTTATAATAATTTTTTTTAAGAAAAAGGAGGAAAAAAAATGTAACTAAAAATGAAAAATAAAGAGAGAAAAAAAAAATAACTAATTCCCACCCCCACACCTAAATTTTGCATTGTCCTCGATGCAAACTCTATGATACATAAAGTAAAGCAGATAAGAAGTGAAGCACTTACATTTGGTCGGCTGATAAAAATCTGCAATTACCTTTGGTCTGAGGAGGATGAAAACAAAAATTTATTCTTCTGTTATTTTTTTCTTTTTTTTTCTTTTTTTTTCTTTTTTCTTTTTTTTATCTTTTTTTTTCTTTTTTTTTTTACAACTGAACAAGAAACTCTCACATGAGAGAAGAATAAATTCTTTTTATTGTTCTGAA
>NW_017976904.1:0-990 GCF_001876935.1 Asparagus officinalis
CCGGCACTAAGAATGTTTGGGTGCCAAAATAATTTTTAAACCAAGAATTTTAGTGTTTTTATTTTTCTCCTTCTTGTTTTTGAAAATTGCATTTTAAACTTTTATGAAAACAATTCCTTTTATTGGCTAAATTCTTTTGTTTTCATGATCATTGGTTTTGCTTTAATGAGAGGTTTGTATTTATATAACCCTCCGGGTTTATTGGGTGTTTATTCCCAAATCAAGTTTACCGGATGCTAAAATGATTATATGGGTTGGAACAAGCTCAAGAGCTTGATATAATTGTTGCCTCTCTTAAAAAATTGTGTTTTTGATTTGTTGATTTTGAATTTATTATAGTTCACTTATATGATGATATTTATGTGTTTGTGCTAATGGATCATCTATTCGTGCTTTATAATGTACTCTATGAGTGATTTGATCAAGTCTTACAATAAATTTTTTTGTTGATCAAACATCATTTTTGGTTTAAATAGTTGATTTATGATTTCATTTGGTTGATTTGTTTTCATTCGAAAACTCTTTTTGCATGATTCTCATGTTTTCTCTCTTTTGATTTCATAAATCTATTTTTTATACATGGTTTTAGGCTTGTATTTTTGAGACACCTATTTATCGTAACATATCATTATGTGTTCTCATTATCTCTTGGATGTGAGTGATTTTTGGCATATTATTTATGCATGCTCACATATGTTTGCCATGATATTCATTTCATATATTCCATATGGCATTTTGATAGGGGGAGCAATCCCTATATCTCTTTATGTTTGATACTCACCCGTGCTTATTGATAGGGGGAGCTTTCGCTCTCTTATTCCTTTGTCCCCTTTTTTATGTTGTCAAAGGGGGAGAAATTTTGTGAGTATATTCTTTCTTGTTTATATGCATGATATATTATTCATTGTACGTTCATTTCCTTTCGTGCATATATCCTTTTTGTAAATTGTTTGTCATCATCAAAAAGGGGGAGATTGTTGGCCTTCTTGT